>NC_054702.1:119053485-119236536 GCF_016097555.1 Gigantopelta aegis
GAGATGACGTTATAATGAGGGTGTCTTACTTTAACACATTGAGATGACGTTATAATGAGGGTGTCTTACTTTAACACATTGAGATGACGTTATAATGAGGGTGTCTTACTTTAACACATTGAGATGACGTTATAATGAGGGTGTCTTACTTTAACACATTGAGATGACGTTATAATGAGGGTGTCTTACTTTAACACATTGAGATGACGTTATAATGAGGGTGTCTTACACATTGAGATGACGTCATAATGAGGGTGTCTTACACATTGAGATGACGTTATAATGAGGGTGTCTTACACATTGAGATGACGTCATAATGAGGGTGTCTTACACATTGAGATGACGTTATAATGAGGGTGTCTTACTTTAACACATTGAGATGACGTTATAATGAGGGTGTCTTACTTTAACACATTGAGATGACGTTATAATGAGGGTGTCTTACTTTAACACATTGAGATGACGTTATATAATGAGGGTGTCTTACTTTAACACATTGAGATGACGTTATAATGAGGGTGTCTTACACATTGAGATGACGTCATAATGAGGGTGTCTTACACATTGAGATGACGTTATAATGAGGGTGTCTTACACATTGAGATGATGTTATAATGAGAGTGTCTTACACATTGAGATGACGTTATAATGAGGGTGTCTTACTTTAACACATTGAGATGACGTTATAATGAGGGTGTCTTACTTTAACACATTGAGATGACGTTATAATGAGGGTGTCTTACTTTAACACATTGAGATGACGTTATAATGAGGGTGTCTTACACATTGAGATGACGTTATAATGAGGGTGTCTTACACATTGAGATGACGTTATAATGAGGGTGTCTTACTTTAACACATTGAGATGACGTTATAATGAGGGTGTCTTACTTTAACACATTGAGATGACGTTATAATGAGGGTGTCTTACTTTAACACATTGAGATGACGTTATAATGAGGGTGTCTTACTTTAACACATTGAGATGACGTTATAATGAGGGTGTCTTACTTTAACACATTGAGATGACGTTATAATGAGGGTGTCTTACACATTGAGATGACGTTATAATGAGGGTGTCTTACTTTAACACATTGAGATGACGTTATAATGAGGGTGTCTTACTTTAACACATTGAGATGACGTTATAATGAGGGTGTCTTACTTTAACACATTGAGATGACGTTATAATGAGGGTGTCTTACTTTAACACATTGAGATGACGTTATAATGAGGGTGTCTTACTTTAACACATTGAGGGTGTCTTACACATTGAGATGACGTTATAATGAGGGTGTCTTACTTTAACACATTGAGATACAATCACTCATATACCATCAATGTAGTATTGTTGGCAATCACTCATATACCATCAATGTAGTATTGTTGACAATCACTCATATACCATCAATGTAGTATTGTTGGCAATCACTCATATACCATCAATGTAGTTAGTATTGTTGGCAATCACTCATATACCATCAATGTAGTTAGTATTGTTGGTAATCACTCATATACCATCAATGTAGTTAGTATTGTTGACAATCACTCATATACCATCAATGTAGTTAGTATTGTTGACAATCACTCATATACCATCAATGTAGTATTGTTGGCAATCACTCATATACCATCAATGTAGTATTGTTGACAATCACTCATATACCATCAATGTAGTATTGTTGGCAATCACTCATATACCATCAATATAGTTAGTATTGTTGGCAATCACTCATATACCATCAATGTAGTTAGTATTGTTGACAATCACTCATATACCATCAATGTAGTATTGTTGGCAATCACTCATATACCATCAATGTAGTTAGTATTGTTGGCAATCACTCATATACCATCAATGTGGTATTGTTGGCAATCACTCATATACCATCAATGTAGTTAGCATTGTTGACAATCACTCATATACCATCAATGTAGTTAGTATTGTTGACAATCACTCATATACCATAAATGTAGTTAGTATTGTTGACAATCACTCATATACCATCAATGTAGTATTGTTGGCAATCACTCATATACCATCATTGTAGTTAGTATTGTTGACAATCACTCATATACCATCAATGTAGTTAGTATTGTTGACAATCACTCATATACCATCAATGTAGTTAGTATTGTTGACAATCACTCATATACCATCAATGTAGTATTGTTGGCAATCACTCATATACCATCAATGTAGTTAGTATTGTTGGCAATCACTCATATACCATCAATGTAGTTAGTATTGTTGACAATCACTCATATACCATAAATGTAGTTAGTATTGTTGGCAATCACTCATATACCATCAATGTAGTTAGTATTGTTGGCAATCACTCATATACCATCAATGTAGTATTGTTGGCAATCACTCATATACCATCAATGTAGTATTGTTGGCAATCACTCATATACCATCAATGTAGTTAGTATTGTTGGCAATCACTCATATACCATTTATGTAGTATTGTTGGCAATCACTCATATACCATCAATGTAGTTAGTATTGTTGTCAATCACTCATATACCATCAATGTAGTTAGTATTGTTGGCAATCACTCATATACCATCAATGTAGTATTGTTGGCAATCACTCATATACCATCAATGTAGTTAGTATTGTTGACAATCACTCATATACCATCAATGTAGTTAGTATTGTTGGCAATCACTCATATACCATCAATGTAGTTAGTATTGTTGGCAATCACTCATATACCATCAATGTAGTATTGTTGGCAATCACTCATATACCATCAATGTAGTTAGTATTGTTGGCAATCACTCATATACCATAAATGTAGTTAGTATTGTTGGCAATCACTCATATACCATCAATGTAGTATTGTTGGCAATCACTCATATACCATCAATGTAGTATTATTGGCAATCACTCATATACCATCAATGTAGTATTGTTGGCAATCACTCATATACCATCAATGTAGTATTGTTGGCAATCACTCACATACCATCAATGTAGTATTGTTGGCAATCACTCATATACCATCAATGTAGTTAGTATTGTTGGCAATCACTCATATATCATCAATGTAGTATTGTTGGCAATCACTCATATACCATCAATGTAGTATTGTTGGCAATCACTCATATACCATCAATGTAGTTAGTATTTTTGGCAATCACTCATATACCATGAATGTAGTATTGTTGGCAATCACTCATATACCATCAATGTAGTTAGTATTGTTGACAATCACTCATATACCATAAATGTAGTTAGTATTGTTGGCAATCTCTCATATACCATCAATGTATTTAGTATTGTTGGCAATCACTCATATACCATCAATGTAGTATTGTTGGCAATCACTGATATACCATCAATGTAGTATTGTTGGCAATCACTCATATACCATCAATGTAGTTAGTATTGTTGGCAATCACTCATATACCATCAATGTAGTTAGTATTGTTGGCAATCACTCATATACCATAAATGTAGTTAGTATTGTTGGCAATCACTCATATACCATCAATGTAGTTAGTATTGTTGGCAATCACTCATATACCATCAATGTAGTATTGTTGGCAATCACTCATATACCATCAATGTAGTTAGTATTGTTGACAATCATTCATATACCATCAATGTAGTTAGTATTGTTGGCAATCACTCATATACTATCAATGTAGTTAGTATTGTTGGCAATCACTCATATACCATCAATGTAGTATTGTTGGCAATCACTCATATACCATCAATGTAGTTAGTATTGTTGGCAATCACTCATATACCATAAATGCAGTTAGTATTGTTGGCAATCACTCATATACCATCAATGTAGTATTGTTGGCAATCACTCATATACCATCAATGTAGTATTATTGGCAATCACTCATATACCATCAATGTAGTATTGTTGGCAATCACTCATATACCATCAATGTAGTATTGTTGGCAATCACTCATATACCATCAATGTAGTATTATTGTTGCAATCACTCATATACCATCAATGTAGTATTGTTGGCAATCACTCATATACCATCAATGTAGTATTGTTGGCAATCACTCATATACCATCAATGTAGTATTGTTGGCAATCACTCATATACCATCAATGTAGTATTGTTGGCAATCACTCATATACCATCAATGTAGTTAGTATTGTTGGCAATCACTCATATACCATCAATGTAGTATTGTTGGCAATCACTCATATACCATCAATGTAGTATTGTTGGCAATCACTCATATACCATCAATGTAGTTAGTAATTTTGGCAATCACTCATATACCATGAATGTAGTATTGTTGGCAATCACTCATATACCATCAATGTATACCATCAATGTAGTTAGTATTGTTGGCAATCACTCATATACCATCAATGTAGTTAGTATTGTTGACAATCACTCATATACCATCAATGTAGTTAGTATTGTTGGCAATCACTCATATACCATCAATGTATTTAGTATTGTTGGCAATCACTCATATACCATCAATGTAGTATTGTTGGCAATCACTCATATACCAGCAATGTAGTATTGTTGGCAATCACTCATATACCATCAATGTAGTTAGTATTGTTGGAAATCACTCATATACCATCAATGTAGTTAGTATTGTTGGCAATCACTCATATACTATCAATGTAGTTAGTATTGTTGGCAATCACTCATGTACCATCAATGTAGTTAGTATTGTTGGCAATCACTCATATACCATCAATGTAGTATTGTTGACAATCACTCATATACCATCAATGTAGTTAGTATTGTTGACAATCACTCATATACCATCAATGTAGTTAGTATTGTTGGCAGTCACTCATATACCATCAATGTAGTTAGTATTGTTGGCAATTCTGTACTTTGTGATGAAAACTACCCCACATTTTACAACTGGCATCTTCTATAAGCCCAGCTACACATCTTACAGTGAAATGACAATAACAGAATAAGTTACATAAAATATAAAATAACACCGTCTCACCCTTCAACAGGCCAATGGTTGACAATACAATATAAGATTATACAAACACTGTCTCACTCTTCAACATGCCGATGGTTGACAATACAATATAAGATTATACAAACACCGTCTCACCCTTCAACAGGCCAATGGTTGACAATACAATATAAGATTATACAAACACTGTCTCACTCTTCAACATGCCGATGGTTGACAATACAATATAAGATTATACAAACACCGTCTCACCCTTCAACATGCCGATGGTTGACAATACAATATAAGATTATACAAACACCGTCTCACCCTTCAACAGGCCGATGGCTGACAATACAATATAAGATTATACAAACACCGTCTCACCCTTCAACAGGCCGATGGCTGACAATACAATATAAGATTATACAAACACCGTCTCACCCTTCAACATGCCGATGGTTGACAATACAATATAAGATTATACAAACACTGTCTCACCCTTCAACAGGCCAATGGCGGCGTCCCCCGACAGGTTGAACGTGTCCATCGCCTGCACAATGTGGACGAGGCCCTCGAAGTGCTCGGTCATGTGATCACGACACTGAGTGGAGATGTTCTGGAGCGAGTTGGCGGCCGCCGACGCTAGAGATGCGTGTTGGAGTCCATTCAGCAGAAACTGCAGGACTGGGTCTAGTTAGAAATATAGATCATAATACGGATAATATAAATATTCATAGTACCAGGTCTAGGTAGAAATATAGATCATTAAATGGATAATATAAATATTCATAGCACCAGGTCTAGGTGGAAATATAAATCATTAAATGGATAATATAAATATTCATAGCACCGGGTCTAGGTAGAAATATAGATCATAACCAGTGTTCTTGCTGCTCCATGTAAGCGGGGCGGCCCGCCCCACTATTGCATTTTACTGCCCTCCTTTCACGTTCTCCATCCTCCTTTATTTTTCTGCACCCCTCTTTATTTTCCAGCACCTATCTCCGCTATTTCCAATGCACACTTTTTTCCACATATAAAAAAACAATGATCAGTCTGCACACTGGACATCAAAGGAAACAAGTTGCATTGTGTACGAAAAAGCAAATGATGAAACATTTATGACAGATACCGTAACGTAATTTAACAGTATTTTTAACAGCCTCTATTTTGTCCCATACCTGTATCCATTTGTATGTTTAATACACACAATAAAAGTTACATTTTATTTGAGTAATGAAAACAATGTTTTACGGATTTGGCAATCTCTGATTGAAAAAAATCTTCACTTATTTGGTGCCAAATGTGTCACGTGATCAGAACGAGCATTCTGTCTTTTGTTTCCACTAACTATCATCTGATATTTTGTCCTCAATTGCAGATATAATTGGTTGTAACTGATGATTTTTAATTTCTGTCATTTCTGTCATTCTGTTTATTCAGCAGTTCTTTATAACATATTGTAAACTTCTCATTTTGGGGGGATATAACCGCTTATAAAAACAACGGAAGTGGTAGTGTTTATCATTAAAATCATTTATCTTGGTGGTTAAATAATATATACACTGCCTTTACAAAAACGAAACTACTTTTGATCATTTGGCGATAATATTTTATCACAGCGATCGATCCATTCAATGAAGATGGAAATAACAAAAAATGTATCCGACATTAGGGGATCACTTTACAAACATCTTTATTGTTTTTTGTATATCTTGATTAATTAATTAAAAGATGAGTCTGCTTGTATTTTGTGTAAACGTTTTTGCACTTTTTTTGTAGGCAAAATAAGGAGTATATATGTCTTTCCACAAAGTCTACCAACACACAACAATATGGTAACCAATCTCCCTTCCCCCCTTTTTGTTTTCTTTTCGTTTATTGTTTTTATTTTGAAGGGTGTGGTGCAATGATAACACTGATGATATAAATATTCATAGCACTGGGTCTAGGTAGAAATATTGATCATAACACAGATGATATAAATATTCATAGCACCGGGTCTAGGTGGAAATACATATTATAACACTGATAATATAAATATTCATAGCACTGGGTCTAGGTGGAAATACATATCATAACACTGATAATATAAATATTCATAGCACCGGGTCTAGGTGGAAATATTGATCATAACACGGATAATATAAATATTCATAGAACCGGGTCTAGGTGGAAATATTGATCATAACACGGATAATATAAATATTCATAGCACCGGGTCTAGGTGGAAATATAGATCATAACACAGATGATATAAATATTCACAGCACCGGGTCTAGGTAAAAATATTGATCATAACACTGATAATATAAATATTCATAGCACCGGGTCTAGGTGGAAATATAGATCATAACAGTGATAATATAAATATTCATAGCACCGGGTCTAGGTGGAAATATTGATCATAACACTGATGATATAAATATTCATAGCACGGGTCTAGGTGGAAATATAGATCATAACACGGATAATATAAATATTCATAGCACCGGGTCTAGGTTGAAATATAGATCATAACACTGATAATATAAATATTCATAGCACCGGGTCTAGGTTGAAATATACATCATAACACTGATGATATAAATATTCATAGCACCGGGTCTAGGTTGAAATATAGATCATAACACGGATAATATAAATATTCATAGCACCGAGTCTAGGTAGAAATATAGATAATAACACGGATAATATAAATATTCTTAGCACCGGGTCTAGGTTGAAATATACATCATAACACGGATGATATAAATATTCATAGCACCGGGTCTAGGTTGAAATATACATCATAACACTGATGATATAAATATTCATAGCACCGGGTCTAGGTGGAAATATTGATCATAACAGTGATAAAATAAATATTCATAGCACCGGGTCTAGGTGGAAATATTGATCATAACAGTGATGATATAAATATTCATAGCACCGGGTCTAGGTGGAAATACATATCATAACACTGATAATATAAATATTCATAGCACCGGGTCTAGGTGGAAATATAGATCATAACACGGATAATATAAATATTCATAGCACCGGGTCTAAGTTGAAATATAGATCATAACACGGATAATATAAATATTCATAGCACCGGGTCTAGGTTGAAATATAGATCATAACACTGATGATATAAATATTGATCATAACACAGATGATATAAATATTCATAGCACCGGGCCTAGGTGGAAATATTGATCATAACAGTGATGATATAAATATTCATCATAGCACCGGGTCTAGGTGGAAATATAGATCATAACAGTGATGATATAAATATTCATAGCACCAGGTCTAGGTGGAAATATTGATCATAACAGTGATGATATAAATATTCATAGCACCGGGTCTAGGTGGAAATACATATCATAACACTGATAATATAAATATTCATAGCACCGGGTCTAGGTGGAAATATAGATCATAACACTGATGATATAAATATTCATAGCACCGGGTCTAAGTTGAAATATAGATCATAACACTGATGATATAAATATTCATAGCACCGGGTCTAGGTGGAAATATTGATCATAACAGTGATGATATAAATATTCATCATAGCACCGGGTCTAGGTGGAAATATAGATCATAACAGTGATGATATAAATATTCATAGCACCAGGTCTAGGTGGAAATATTGATCATAACAGTGATGATATAAATATTCATAGCACCGGGTCTAGGTGGAAATACATATCATAACACTGATAATATAAATATTCATAGCACCGGGTCTAGGTGGAAATATAGATCATAACACTGATGATATAAATATTCATAGCACCGGGTCTAAGTTGAAATATAGATCATAACACTGATGATATAAATATTCATAGCACCGGGTCTAGGTTGAAATATACATCATAACACTGATGATATAAATATTCATAGCATTCATTGAAGATGAAAAAAATGTATCCGGGTCTAGGTTGAAATATAGATCATAACACGGATCATATAAATATTCATAGCACCGGGTCTAGGTAGAAATATAGATCATAACACTGATGATATAAATATTCATAGCACCGGGTCTAGGTGGAAATATAGATCATAACACTGATGATATAAATATTCATAGCACCGGGTCTAGGTGGAAATATAGATCATAACACAGATGATATAAATATTCATAGCACCGGGTCTAGGTAGAAATATACATCATAACACTGATGATATAAATATTCATAGCACCGGGTCTTGGTAGAAATATACATTATAACACTGATGATATAAATATTCATAACACCGGGTCTTGGTAGAAATATACATCATAACACTGATGATATAAATATTCATAGCACCGGGTCTAGGTAGAAATATACATCATAACACTGATGATATAAATATTCATAGCACCGGGTCTAGGTGGAAATATTGATCATAACAGTGATGATATAAATATTCTTATTTGGCGCCAAATGTGTCACGTGATCAGAACGGGCATTCTGTCTTTTGTTTCCACTAACTATCATCTGATATTTTGTCCTCAATTGCAGATATAATTGGTTGTAACTGATGATTTTTAATTTCTGTCATTTCTGTCATTCTGTTTCTTCAGCAGTTCTTTATAAAATATTGTAAACTTTTCATTTTGGGGATATAACCGCTTATAAAAACAACGGAAGTGGTAGTGTTTATCATTAAAATCGTTTATCTTGGTGGTTAAATAATATATACACTGCCTTTACAAAAACAAACTACTTTTGATCATTTGGTGATAATATTTTATCACAGCGATCGATCCATTCATTGAAGATGGAAAAAAAAAAAAAATGTATGCGACATTAGGGGATCACTTTACAAACATCTTTATTGTTTTTTGTATATCTTGATTAATTAATTAAAAGATGAGTCTGCTTGTATTTTGTGTTAACTTTTTTGCACTTTTTTCGTAGGCAGAATAAGGAGTATATATGTCTTTCCACAAAGTCTACCAACACACAACAATATGGTAACCAATCTCCCTTCCCCCCTTTTTCTTTTCTTTTCGTTTATTGTTTATATTTTGAAGGGTGTGGTGCACTGATAACACTGATGATATAAATATTCATAGCACTGGGTCTAGGTAGAAATATTGATCATAACACTGATAATATAAATATTCATAGCACCGGGTCTAGGTGGAAATACATATCATAACAGTGATGATATAAATATTCATAGCACCGGGTCTAGGTGGAAATATAGATCATAACAGTGATGATATAAATATTCATAGCACCGGGTCTAGGTGGAAATATAGATCATAACAGTGATGATATAAATATTCATAGCACCGGGTCTTGGTAGAAATATAGATCATAACACTGATGATATAAATATTCATAGCACCGGGTCTAGGTGGAAATATAGATCATAACAGTGATGATATAAATATTCATAGCACCGGGTCTAGGTGGAAATATAGATCATAACAGTGATGATATAAATATTCATAGCACCGGGTCTTGGTAGAAATATAGATCATAACACTGATGATATAAATATTCATAGCACTGGGTCTAGGTTGAAATATTGATCATAACACAGATGATATAAATATTCATAGCACCGGGTCTAGGTGGAAATATAGATGATAACAGTGATGATATAAATATTCATAGCACCGGGTCTAGGTGGAAATACAGATCATAACAGTGATGATATAAATATTCATAGCATCGGGTCTAGGTAGAAATATAGATCATAATATGGATAATATAAAAATCCATAGTAGTGGATCGGTAATTAAAATACATTTATAAATATTCATAGCAGTGGATCGGTAATAAAAATATAGATAATAATATGGATAATATAAATATTCATAGCACCGGGTCTGTAATAGAAATATATATATAAATACATCCATAAATATTCATGGCAGTGGGTCTAAAACACTTAAATAATATAAATTTTCATAAGAGTCATATGCTAAAGATTTATGTTTTAATCTATTTAATGAGAACTTCAACACATGAAAAACAAAGTGCATGTCAAATGTATTTGTATATTGTTACGAGAAAAAACCCCAATTTGTTTTCAGTTTCAGTTTTTAACATTGCTGTTCATAAAACAATTGAGGCTTGTGTACACACAATAGTAAAAAATTTAAATCTAGGGTATCATGACTGTGAACAATTTTCTATTTACTGTCAATACTATTAAAATAAATTTGAGAAGACAAAACTACATAAAAACTGTGGACATTTCGTTATCCACTGACAACACTAGATAAAAATCTAAGAACTGTGACACTTCATTATCTCACAACACTAGACAATGTAAATCTAGGAGACGATCGACGTACCTAAGAATTGTGACACTTCATAATCTCTCAACACTAGACAATATAAATCTAGGAGACGACCAACATACCTAAGAACTGTGATACTTCATTATCTCTCAACACTAGACAATGTAAATCTAGGAGACGATCAACATACCTAAGAACTGTGATACTTCATTATCTCTCAACACTAGACAATCTAAATCTAGGAGACGACCAACATACCTAAGAACTGAGGGTGTCTCTCAATCCACTCGCACAGCTCCCCGATGAGGTGGATACTCGTGAAGCGCACGGCTATGTGCGCTGTGTCGGGAAGTGTTAGAATGGCCTCCAGGACTTGAGGGACAATCTCATTTTCCTCACTGGAAAGAAAACGGACGGTTTAACCATATGACACCTAAAAACAAAAATGGAAAACTTGTATTCTCCTAAATGTTTATAGATAATTAATGTTAGGCTAAACCATTTGTAATGTTGAATCTAAGATAGATATGATTAATACCAGACAACATGTATCTTTATGAATTCAATGAAATATTAAATGGAAAATATATTGGCAAAATCACTCAAAATAAACTTGATATTAATGTAAGCTTTATCAATGGTAACAAAAAGTTGAACAGCATGAAATGTTAAAATTGATGTCTTTGTTTAGCACAGAAAGAACCTGATAAATAAAAGCAAGACATTATTTTGTGAAGAACGTCAGAGTTGATGCCGATGATGTACGATGTACTAACGGTAGAATGTTTTTGGCGACGGCGCTCATGATGAAGAGCGATGCCTCCGATGTTTCCCACGAGGTCACAGACGACTGACTTTTAAGATTATCAAACATCTGAAACAAATATAACGTCATTACACTGGAGTATTTATTATAACGTCATCACACTGGAGTGTTTAATATAATGTCATTATACTGAAGTATTTTATATAACGTCATTACACTGGAGTATTTAATATAATGTCATTACACTGGAGTATTTTATATAACGTCATTACACTGGAGTATTTAATATAACATCATTACACTGGAGTATTTTATATAACGTCATTACACTGGAGTATTTAATATAACGTCATTACACTGGAGTATTTTATGTAATGTCATTACACTGGAGTATTTTATATAACGTCATTACACTGGAGTGTTTAATATAACGTCATTACACTGGAGTATTTTATATAACGTCATCACACTGGAGTATTTATTATAACGTCATTACACTGGAGTATTTAATATAATGTCAATACACTAATTTCATATTACAATACTAGTGTCAAAACAAATATAACGTCATTATACTGAAGTATTTCATATTAAAATACTAGTGTGTCAAAACAAATATAACGTCACCACACTGGAGTATTTTATTGTACAAAACAAATAACTAAAATAAGTCAGTATATTTAAATAGTCAACAACAAAAAGCTCATCTCATTAATATAACATCATTATACTGTAGTATTTAATATAACATCATTACACTGGAGTATTTAATACAACAAATATCACACTGGAGTATTTAATATAACATCATTACACTGGAGTATTTAATACAACAAATATCACACTGGAGTGTTTAATATAACGCCATTACACTGGAGTATTTAATATAACGTCATTACAGTGGAGTATTTAATATAACATCATTACACTGGAGTATTTAATATAACATCATTACACTGGAGTATTTAATATAATGTCATTACACTGAAGTATTTAATATAACGTCATTACACTGGAGTATTTAATATAACATCATTACACATTACACTGGAGTATTTAATATAATGTCATTACACTGGAGTATTTAATATAACGTCATTACACTGGAGTATTTAATATAACGTCATTACACTGAAGTATTTAATATAACGTCATTACACTGGAGTATTTAATATAACGTCATTACACTGGAGTATTTTATATAACGTCATTACACTGGAGTATTTAATACAACAAATATCACACTGGAGTGTTTAATATAATGCCATTACACTGGAGTATTTAATATAACGTCATTACAGTGGAGTATTTAATATAACATCATTACACTGGAGTATTTAATATAACATCATTACACTGGAGTATTTAATATAATGTCATTACACTGAAGTATTTAATATAACGTCATTACACTGGAGTATTTAATATAACATCATTACACATTACACTGGAGTATTTAATATAATGTCATTACACTGGAGTATTTAATATAACGTCATTACACTGGAGTATTTAATATAACGTCATTACACTGAAGTATTTAATATAACGTCATTACACTGGAGTATTTAATATAACGTCATTACACTGGAGTATTTTATATAACGTCATTACACTGGAGTATTTAATACAACAAATATCACACTGGAGTGTTTAATATAATGCCATTACACTGGAGTATTTAATATAACGTCATTACAGTGGAGTATTTAATATAACATCATTACACTGGAGTATTTAATATAACATCATTACACTGGAGTATTTTATATAACGTCATTACACTGGAGTATTTAATATAACGTCATTACACTGGAGTATTTTATGTAATGTCATTACACTGGAGTATTTTATATAACGTCATTACACTGGAGTGTTTAATATAACGTCATTACACTGGAGTATTTTATATAACGTCATCACACTGGAGTATTTATTATAACGTCATTACACTGGAGTATTTAATATAATGTCAATACACTAATTTCATATTACAATACTAGTGTCAAAACAAATATAACGTCATTATACTGAAGTATTTCATATTAAAATACTAGTGTGTCAAAACAAATATAACGTCACCACAATGGAGTATTTTATTGTACAAAACAAATAACTAAAATAAGTCAGTATATTTAAATAGTCAACAACAAAAAGCTCATCTCATTAATATAACATCATTATACTGTAGTATTTAATATAACATCATTACACTGGAGTATTTAATACAACAAATATCACACTGGAGTATTTAATATAACATCATTACACTGGAGTATTTAATACAACAAATATCACACTGGAGTGTTTAATATAACGCCATTACACTGGAGTATTTAATATAACGTCATTACAGTGGAGTATTTAATATAACATCATTACACTGGAGTATTTAATATAACATCATTACACTGGAGTATTTAATATAATGTCATTACACTGAAGTATTTAATATAACGTCATTACACTGGAGTATTTAATATAACATCATTACACATTACACTGGAGTATTTAATATAATGTCATTACACTGGAATATTTAATATAACGTCATTACACTGGAGTATTTAATATAACGTCATTACACTGAAGTATTTAATATAACGTCATTACACTGGAGTATTTAATATAACGTCATTACACTGGAGTATTTTATATAACGTCATTACACTGGAGTATTTAATACAACAAATATCACACTGGAGTGTTTAATATAACGCCATTACACTGGAGTATTTAATATAACGTCATTACAGTGGAGTATTTAATATAACATCATTACACTGGAGTATTTAATATAACATCATTACACTGGAGTATTTTATATAACGTCATTACACTGGAGTATTTAATATAACGTCATTACACTGGAGTATTTTATGTAATGTCATTACACTGGAGTATTTTATATAACGTCATTACACTGGAGTGTTTAATATAACGTCATTACACTGGAGTATTTTATATAACGTCATCACACTGGAGTATTTATTATAACGTCATTACACTGGAGTATTTAATATAATGTCAATACACTAATTTCATATTACAATACTAGTGTCAAAACAAATATAACGTCATTATACTGAAGTATTTCATATTAAAATACTAGTGTGTCAAAACAAATATAACGTCACCACACTGGAGTATTTTATTGTACAAAACAAATAACTAAAATAAGTCAGTATATTTAAATAGTCAACAACAAAAAGCTCATCTCATTAATATAACATCATTATACTGTAGTATTTAATATAACATCATTACACTGGAGTATTTAATACAACAAATATCACACTGGAGTATTTAATATAACATCATTACACTGGAGTATTTAATACAACAAATATCACACTGGAGTGTTTAATATAACACCATTACACTGGAGTATTTAATATAACGTCATTACAGTGGAGTATTTAATATAACATCATTACACTGGAGTATTTAATATAACATCATTACACTGGAGTATTTAATATAATGTCATTACACTGAAGTATTTAATATAACGTCATTACACTGGAGTATTTAATATAACATCATTACACATTACACTGGAGTATTTAATATAATGTCATTACACTGGAGTATTTAATATAACATCATTACACTGGAGTATTTAATATAACGTCATTACACTGAAGTATTTAATATAACGTCATTACACTGGAGTATTTAATATAACGTCATTACACTGGAGTATTTTATATAACGTCATTACACTGGAGTATTTAATACAACAAATATCACACTGGAGTGTTTAATATAACGCCATTACACTGGAGTATTTAATATAACGTCATTACAGTGGAGTATTTAATATAACATCATTACACTGGAGTATTTAATATAACATCATTACACTGGAGTATTTAATATAATGTCATTACACTGAAGTATTTAATATAACGTCATTACACTGGAGTATTTAATATAACTTCATTACAGTGGAGTATTTAATATAACTTCATTACACTGGAGTATTTAATATAACGTCATTACAGTGGAGTATTTAATATAACGTCATTACAGTGGAGTATTTAATATAACATCATTACACTGGAGTATTTAATATAATGTCATTACACTGAAGTATTTAATATAACGTCATTACACTGGAGTATTTAATATAACTTCATTACACTGGAGTATTTTATATAATGTCATTACACTGGAGTATTTTATATAACATCATTACACTGGAGTATTTTATATAATGTCATTACACTGGAGTATTTTATATGTCATTACACTGGAGTATTTTATATAACGTCATTACACTGAAGTATTTAATATAACGTCATTACAGTGGAGTATTTAATATAGCGTCATTACACTGGAGTATTTAATATAACGTCATTACACTGGAGTGTTTAATATAATGTCATTAGACTGAAGTATTTTATATAACGTCATGACACTGGAGTATTTTATTGTACAAAACAAATAACTAAAATAAGTCAGTATATTTAAACAGTCAACAACAAAAAGCTCATCTCCACATAAATAGAATAAAAGAAATCAACTACTTCATTTTACTCATCACAGAACATCTATTGTCAGCTGCAAGTGAGTTTACTCATCACAGGACAACTATTGTCAGCTGCAAGTTTCTTAAAATCAGAGTCAAAAAACATAAGGACAAACTCTATATATCACCTTTCTTGACCGATAGGGAAAGTGCGAGTCATGTGTAAAACTTATTACTACATACATGTAACAAAATAATGGTACAGGTTTTTGTAGAAAAGATTATTCCAATAATTTATTAAAACTGATTTTACTTGTTAAAAGTGATAAATAGACGTGGATTTCTCTATTTGTTTCTTTTTAGTGATCTTTTCTCCTTCAATTTTAATACTGCAAATTGATCACATCACAACATAAAAAGTATCATAAACATGACCAAGTAAAGCCCTACTATAAACAATACCATGGTAACAGTTACTATGGACACCATTATAAATAATTTATGACAATCACCTGAGAGAAGCAGTGGGATGACCCGACTATAAACAATACCATGGTAACAGTTACTATGGACACCATTATGAGTAATGTATGACAATCACCTGAGAGAAGCAGTGGGATGACCCGACTATAAACACGACATCCTTGATCAGTTCAGATACTCGCAGTCTGAACTCTCCAAAGTCTCCCGTCTCATCTGGGACACCGTCCTGAAAAACATACACACCAGAGTGAATCACGTAGACCAAATCAATGTAGACCTTCAGTTAAAACTGACAATCTACACACAATAAAACTAAAGTAAAAGTAACTTAAGAATAAGGAGTATATCACACTATTATATTTAGCAGATAATATCACTGTGTTTCGTTGTAAACTATGAGTTATCACAAAATGTGGATTTGGGGATGAGACAAAGTGATAAATCCTTATAGTTAACAACGAAACACAGTGATATTATCCCTGTTCTAATACACCTATTGGGAGTATCTGTAAGAAATTGAATTGTGTTTTTATTAAAGAAATCCCACAAATTTTAAAAACCTAATTATCTATTCTCCTTACTTTAGCATGGCCATACCAAAATTTTATGTGATGCAAATGACAAAGTGTTCTATACTATTTGAAAGATCTTGTTAAGAGAAATGCCATGCTTTTTGAATTTTGCAATTCGGACTAGGCATTAAAAAGTTATGGCAGTTTAACAGTCGAAAATCTATGATAACTTTCAGACAATGCAGAGTATGGCTGGTATGTCAAATACATTAGAACCGTGTTAGGTAACATGGTATATTGGTTCACTCACTTTTGGTTTACAGGACATATACAAATCAATGTAGGTAGAGTTCAAGTACTGGTAATGAAATGAAAGTAGGCGTGTCAGACTAGTTTTTCGTGTGGAATACAATGACGATAATCCCATGCCGATATTTTTATTATGTAATTAGCATAATTAGCATAATTTATGCAAACTTTTAGAAAATTTGGCCATGACCAAATTGAAATAATTGTTAATGGATCAAGTTTAGTTTTCTTTTCAGTGGAAAACAAAACCAATAGAAAATGCAGGTAGGATGAGAAAAAATTACCAGAAATTCAAGATGGCCGACAGTTACCATGGTAACAGGCATGCCCCTCCACCCCCAAAATGTTTTTGTGTCCAACCCTATCATGTCATATATCAAATTGAAGCTCTCTTCAAGGAGAACTGAAGTCTGGTAGTTGTAATCATGTACATAATCATTCTGCAATACACTTTACAATGCCATCTGCACCTGGAACTCCAAATCTGTCCTCGGGTCTCGAAACACAACTAAAACCAACATCATGTACATTACAATTTATTTGTTCCAGCAAAATAGAGTTCTGCATATTCCTCATGCCATCAGCATCTGGAACACTCCAAATACGTCCTCGGGTTCTCGAAACCGGCTCAAAACCTACATGTAGCACAAATTTAATTTCCACCAGAAGTGTTTGTCCTTTCCATTAGGCCATTTGAAATCCCCAAGACACTGGCAGCGTGTTCCAAAGTCAACGATGACCTCATGATCAGACTTCCTTCCACAGACAATACCTGAAAAGACAGAAAAGAAATAAATTATATGCACTTTCTCAGACGGGACAGCACATACCACAGCCCAAACTGCAAATGGGTCTTGCTATGACACCAATGCTATATAATCCTAATAGTAAAAAGGGACTTTTCTACATGCTATTATTTTATTTTAAAAATTGTGGTTAAGAAAACTGTCTATTAAAAGCACTTGTGTTACTGTTGGTCTATTAAATTTCCACTAATGACTCAGGGCCCCAACCCTGACACTACCATAATACTTCAATTACTTAAATAAATAAATTGAATAATAAATTAAATAATAACAATTTTAATAATTAATTTATAATAAAATAAAATAAAAATATATAAATAATAATCTCCACTGAGTGACCCACATGTTTCATAGAGAAGAAAAAAGAAAGTAAATATTTATATAAATCGCATTCTGAATGACAACAAACAAGCCACGTGTGTAGCAAGCTACAAATAGAATGTTAGCTCGCTTACACCAGCCAATGAACGATCGTCGATCGAGTCACGTGATCCTATCAACCGTGACTTGGCTTGAACCCAGACGCTATTGTTTTAATTATACCAGCGTGATCAATTTTATGAAAACAGCGAACTTTAAAACTCGTTCCGCAGTACTAAAACTCTTTTGATTTCCACACTATATATATCAAATGATTATATAGACTCTTGCCTTTATTGTCGATGTGTCGCATTTATGAAATAATTCGTAAAAATTATGAAAAACAAGTTCAACTTTACCTTAGAATCGTAACTCGACTTCTGTCCCTAGAACTTCCGTTCCAGCACCGGAGTAATGGGAATCCTCTCCTCTGATTGGTCGTAAAGTTTCAAAGTATTCCAACGCGGTTTACTACTGCGCTTTTCATGTTGAAATTGGACTGTGCGAGGTACCCGTCACCAAGTTAAGCCAAATGTCAATAAGCGGTACTAAGCAAGTGTGCGAGGCGCGCGCATTGGATTAAAGTCATTTAATCTCCGTTATTATTTATTAGATTATAATAAATATATACATCACTGGAAAGGATTTTAATCAAGGATAATTCAAGTGTTGAAAGGTTTATGATGTTATTATTTTTTTCTTGTAAAATTACTAAATTAGTTTGAGTGGTTCTCTGTGACCCAATTCTACCCATTGTTTTAGCGGCTCGATGAATGAACAGTGTGGGTACATTGGCCATGCTACTTACTTGTGATATTCAATGAAAATGCTTGTAGTAAGTAAAAGTATGACGTAATATTTTTTTTTTCTTTCCTTTGACATAACATCACTTATTTATGAGCGAAGCAAAGGCAAATTTATTAGTATTGTAGGCTTTATCTTGAACAAGATGTATTGTAATACTAAACATATTTTTTCGTTTGCTGTTAATTTTTGTTGCAAAACGTATGCATATGATTGGACTTCACATTTGTAAAGTGGTCTTTGAACCTCATAATGAATTATTTTGAGACAAGAACCACATTGATGGGGTAGGTCTACAAGTTTATAACTTTTACTAACATATTTTCACTTATTGTTTTTATAAATACATAAAATAATATAAATTTACGAAATATTAAGTATTGGTTTCATGAGTTTTTCAAACATTTTTGGTATTTTAAAGCAGTTAATGTTGTTTAAAACTGTGTTTACAAAATCAATAGTCATTTCCATCTAGTCTTCTTTATCAATTTTATTGTCCCAAAAAGTATGTTCTAAACAAAAATGGTGTACTTCAGATTGTGCTTGTGCCATTTTGGGAACATAAACTGGAATAGCAGGCAATGCTGCAATCGATCAGGACCGAACCTTACTCAGGGAGGGTGGGTGTTGCCATAACGAAGTGTTAAAAATTACAATGGCACGAAATAATAATAAATTAAGAACAATAACATCATTTTCATCTGAAGTTAGTAATATTTTTGAACATTATTTATAATGCTGTTTAAAATATAATGGAAAACGCAGAATTAATATACTAAAGAAAACACCACATATGAGGCTAAGTGACAGCATATTGGACAAGTTCTCAGAATTTTGTCATCATAATAAATCCTGGTTTACCATGACAGCATACATCTACCGTCCGATTTATCACAAAAATAAAAAAATGGAAAAAAGGCGTATATGATAGTTGTATTAGAATAAATGGGGGTGAGATGTAGCTCAGTGGCACAGCGCTCGCTCGATGTGCGGTTGGTGTGAGATCGATCCCCGTCGGTAGACCCATTTGGCTATTTCTCGTTCCAGCCAGTGCACCACAGCTGGTATATCAAAGGCCGTGGTATGTACTACCCTGTCTGTGGGATGGTGCATATAAAAGATCCCTTGCTGCTAATCGAAAAGAGTAGTCCATGAAGTGGCAACAGTGGGTTTCCTCTCTCAATATATGTGTGATTCTTTACCATATGTCTGATGCCATATAACTGTAAATACAATGTGTTGAGTGTGTCATTAAATAATTTAAAAAAAATTCTAGAATAAATGATAAAACATTTTCTTGTTTCACAAGAAGAGTTACAAGCTGTTCATTTTAAGACTGACAGACAGATGAATATAACTAGCTGCATTCATCAGGTTATCTCGTCCTCTGCTGCTAACGAAGCAGGTCAGCCACATATCACCAACCATCGATCAACAAGTGAGCACAGTAGCTGCCAGTGTCATGGTACATGACTTTCAACCCCGACAGTGACCACAGTGGGGTTTTCTAATATAGTCAGACTAAGCGTAGAGCACACAAAGTGGGAAATGGCAGATGTATAAACGACAATGACAAGGATGTGGAGGTGGAAAGCACAATGAGAGAAATAAGGTAATGAAGTAAAAAAAGAAAGAAAAAGAAGTCTCGACTCACATGGTCTGGGTCCATCTGGCAGTGCTGACACAGCGCCACGATGAGGCGCTGGATGTACGGCCGGTAGATCTCATTCAAGTCTTTCGAGTTTCGCTGGTACAGGTCTTCCGATAACCGGTACCAGAAATTAAATGTAATTTCAGCCACCTGCAGTAAATAATTAAGTCATGTTAAAGACTCAGTTTTTACAAAATAATGTTCTAGCTTTTTAATGATGGTAAATTTATCAGTACTTATTATGTGTCACTAAAACCTAGATCTGAGGTAAATAATGTATTTGAATGAGAAGCCAATTGGTGATAATTCCTGAGGTTTTCAATGACTCACCTCATACAAATAATGACCTACACAGGTTAGCAGAAGTTCCATAGTTGTAAATGAACCCAAACCCTGCAAAATAAAACAAGTACAGTTAAAAATAACAATCAACCTGTATACTGAGAAATCAATTACTCAGAGTAAAACAATTACACATTTAATGAATACAGTGCAAATACAATTACACAATACAGGTAGAGAAGAGAACTGATGAAGCAAAATGTACCTGGTTTGGGGTTTTCATAATTTCATCCAAAAATGATTCAGCCATCTCCGTAAAAACTCTACAATAATTAACTGATCTGAAAATTTAAAAAAAGATTATATTTGTAACACAACAATGTATAAATTAATCTTCTTTTAAAATAAACAAAACGGTCTATGGTCAAAAGGTTTCAAAACAAAGCTTATTGATACAAACCATTTGAATCCTCCATAACAGGGTGAGCAGAACATTTCAACAAATCATTTATTCAAAGTTAAAATAATTACAAACATGCAGTTATTTTGTAAAAAAAATAACAATTATTATGTGAAATTTATTCACCAAACTAAAATAAAATTTGCCAGTTATTTTTAAAATTAACAACTGGTGATTGTGGCGAGTGGCAGAGCTAACCCTGCCTAAATAGTTCATCTGGTAACTGTGTTTTGTCTTAAAACAAAGCTTAACCTTCGGACTACTACTGGCAAGATATTTCACTCGGCGTCGCAGTCGACCATACTGTACACTGTATACAGTGCAGGCATCGAAATAAGTCGAGGTTACCGAGAGGTTACCACATGTAAGAAACAAAAAGTTCAACGAACTGTAGTTTCATTTCCGAACTTAAACCAGGCAATTCATTCCAGACTTAGGCGTTTCATTTTCTTGTAAGGAATTGCATCGATGTTCTCTCGTACTTGTGCAATTGCAAGCAATTATAGTCATTCGGCATTTAAGCAGCGTCCACTGGATGAATTTACTTCCGCATTTCGTTTTCTCGTACAAAATTGCACCGATGTTCGTGCGCATTTGTGCAATTGCAAAGCAATTCCGGCAATCCGCGTTTTCATTTACTTCCGGATTTCGTTTCTCGAACCGATGTTCGCGTGCACCGATACAATTTCAGAACGTCCGCGTTAAAAGTAGTAGTAACAGGAATTAAATTCTAACTTTCATATAGTTGTGGTAACCTATAGGTTACCAGGCTATATTTTGTGGTAACCTGTAAATGGGTTACTAGACACAATGCTTATTTCGATGCCTGCAGTGCATTTCCCAATTCATATTTCCTGCCGTTTTGCACATAGCATTCACCAAAAATATGAATAGAACAACAGGAAACAGTTTAGTCAAAAGTATAGCAGCTTTAGTTTTCAATGGAAAACACCTGGGAATTTTGAGTTGAAAAAAAAGTTTTCGGCAAGTATTTTTTTTTATAAAACATTTAAGTGAATATATGTGAGTAAAAATTATAAACTTGTACCCGTTCAGTGTGTTTTTTGTCAACAATTAATTCAGTAGTCTAAATGTTAAGGATACAAAACATTAAATTCCTCACTATATAGTGTACCTCATAACTGTGTAACATATACCATATATCTAAATTATCTTTGCTTATAAAATCTTTTACATTACAATATTACTTCATGTCTTGGGAGGTTGACTTATAAAGGTTTCAGAAAGTTAACACACAAAATATTACCATTTTTGGGATGATATTTCAAATTTTTATTGTTGATATATGTCTAGTGTTTGTAATCAAATAAATTACATTTTTTATTTCAATTTTTATAGTTTTTTGGGGGGCTTTTGATTGGTTTTAGTTTTAAAAAGATACACCATCACCCCACTTAGTTAAAATTACAAACATCACACAATGCAAAGTGTAGACAATGCTAGCCAATGGTTGGCTATGTTTGATCCTAAATCGGGTCAGTGGCATTAATCACTGTTCAAACAATCTTTTGTACAAAGTATGGGTATTATAGAAACACAGACACCTGTGAATAATTATATTTAGTATTAAAATCAGTTAAGGTTTGCAAATGATTCAACTTTCAGTTTCACTGGATTTGTATTGATCTTTTGATAAATAAAATAGTTTTCAGTGAACAGTACAATGCTGTACAGTACTATAGGAACAGTAACAGTCAAAAATCTAAGGACATATAATTTTTTGATGTTAGGAGATTTGACTAAAAACTGAATATCAATATACAACAATGAAGTTCCTAAAATAATTCTCTTTAGTTCAAATATGGCATGCATTAGGATTCATGATTTCCTTTTTTGAAAATAAGAAATACTTTAATGTTTTTAGGACACTTTTCATGGGTCAATTTATAAACAGGCCATTAAAAATCTACAGGAATTAAAATTAGGGACTCTTCTTATAGCCAAGATCAATTAAGACACGATGATAAACAGTCACTATCAGATTTACTTGACATACTTATCTGAATCCTCGTCAGCAACAGACCAGTGGTAAGAGTCCGGCAGAGTCTGTACTCCATCAAAGAGGATTTGAGCCAACAGTTGCTGTTTTTCTAAATCCTGGGGCAAACAAAATATGTATACACAAGCAGAAGATATATCACACAGGTTTTAGTCTCTTTAATTCTATATTAATCAGTTTAAAGTGAAACACACCCCAGCGCCCATATAAATGTACAATAACTGACAATTCATATAAAGCACTGCACGGACAGCGATTTACATAAATATTCACCTCATCAGGAGAGCCAGTAACGATAACTAAAATAACCAGCCCTTGACACTGTAGAAGGCAGCACATAACCATTTATTACTAAGTAAATCCTCTAACTCATCTCTCCACTGTAGAAGGCAGCACATAACCATTTATTACTAAGTAAATCCTCTAACTCATCTCTCCACTGTAGAGGGCAGCACATAACCATTTATTACCAAGTAAATCCTCTAACTCATCTCTCCACTGTAGAGGGCAGCACATAACCATTTATTACCAAGTAAATCCTCTAACTCATCTCTCCACTGTAGAGGGCAGCACATAACCATTTATTACTAAGTAAATCCTCTAACTCATCTCTGCACTGTAGAGGGCAGCACATAACCATTTATTACTAAGTAAATCCTCTAACTCATCTCTCCACTGTAGAGGGCAGCACATAACCATTTATTACTAAGTAAATCCTCTAACTCATCTCTGCACTGTAGAGGGCAGCACATAACCATTTATTACCAAGTAAATCCTCTAACTCATCTCTCCACTGTAGAGGGCAGCACATAACCATTTATTACTAAGTAAATCCTCTAACTCATCTCTGCACTGTAGAGGGCAGCACATAACCATTTATTACTAAGTAAATCCTCTAACTCATCTCTGCACTGTAGAGGGCAGCACATAACCATTTATTACCAAGTAAATCCTCTAACTCATCTCTGCACAGTAGAGGGCAGCACATAACCATTTATTACTAAGTAAATCCTCTAACTCATCTCTGCACAGTAGAAGGCAGCACATAACCATTTATTACTAAGTAAATCCTCTAACTCATCTCTGCACAGTAGAAGGCAGCACATAACCATTTATTACTATAGTCTGTCCCAGTCTCCATGAACAATGTTTTTTGTAAACAATTTCAGTTTGATTTGATGTAAGTCAAAAGATAAATGTGTTTTGGAAATAAAAAACCACCACTATTTTATGTCCAATTTAAAAAAAAATCAGTTCATAAATAAATAACGTGTAGTACAAATATCACAGTAAGAAAACGGTGCTCAATGTGTGAAGGACTGTAAGTGAATAACTCATCTCTGCACAGTAGAGGGCAGCAACCACAGTAAGAAAACGGTGCTCCCTGTGTGAATGACTGTAAGTGAATAACTCACCTCTGCACAGTAGAGCGCAGCACATATACAATCTGACGCCGTCTCGTGTAGTTGAGAGGGACATTCTCGACTTGCCTGCAAAAAACAAAAACCAATATAAATTATTACATTAATTACGAGTTTTTTTTGTTTAAAGACACCACTGGAGCACATTAATTAATTAATCATCGGCTATTGGATGTCAAATATTTGTTGATTCTGATACCACATTAATTAAGATGAACATTCAAAACTGCAACCATGTTTCTTTGATCTAGGATGCATAGGTTGTGCAAAATGGAATTAAACTAGAAAACTTAACATTAAGCTAAATGCTGAGTATCTTAATTAAAAGATTTACATTAAAATTAAATCAAAAACATTTAACATGCATTGAGATGATCATTCACAAGTGTAAAGAACGTTTCACTAACAAAGGACTCATACTTTGTGAGAAATGAAAAATCCAACTTAACATGGAGATCCACAAATACACAAGTAGATGGCACTGCCGTCGCCCAAGTAATATCACATCACAAGTACACAAGTAGATGGCATTGCCGTCGCCCAAGTAATATCACATCACAAGTACACAAGTAGATGGCATTGCCGTCGCCCAAGTAATATCACATCACAAGTACACAAGTAGATGGCATTGCCGTCGCCCAAGTAATATCACATCACAAGTACACAAGTAGATGGCATTGCCGTTGCCCAAGTAATATCACATCACAAGTACACAAGTAGATGGCATTGCCGTCGCCCAAGTAATATCACATCACAAGTACACAAGTAGATGGCATTGCCGTCGCCAAAGTAATATCACATCACAAGTACACAAGTAGATAGCATTGCCGTCGCCCAAGTAATATCACATCACAAATACACAAGTAGATGGCATTGCCATCGCCCAAGTAATATCACATCACAAGTACACAAGTAGATGGCATTGCCATCGCCCAAGTAATATCACATCACAAAATTTTTCTTCATGAATGAAATAAAAAATAATGGTGAAGACCATACCTAAAGACGATTGCACTTACCAGTGCCTGAATGGGAGCCTGCATGAGTTTTGTGTTGACGATGTGCTCCTGTGGTATGACTGCGACACTGAACCAGCTAGCCAGAACTCGGAAGACCTTCGCTTGAACGCGATCATTGCCATCACACGTTTCTAGACACGCCTCCTGTAAAGTAAATAACAAATAAAAATTATTATCAACCAAGTTTTGTGAATTTTAAAAGGTGTTTTTCATTAACTTTGTTTATAATACTGACGGATTCTGGCATCATCAATCTAATTTAATAATACATGTTCTAAAATGAGCTGCCAATATCTTCTTGTGTTATTTGAAATGGGAAACTTTCCATAACCCAACTCAAAATTTCATGACTTTCCTGATCTTGAAAAAAACCACCCAAAAATTTGCAAATTCCTTGACCTTCCAAGAATTTGCATAACCTGTATATCATGAAAACAAAACCATCAATTGAAAGTTTATAACAGTCTGTTTATATTAACAATACTGTGTAATATTTAATAGAATATGTCAAATTAAGTAGACATGTTTATACACTGAATTTTTCAAATATTTTTCTATGAATTCACAATAATAGTTGCTAAGTTGTAATGGAAACATTCTTACCAGCAGCTGTAAAACAACAGGACAGGCTTGTTTTAACTCTTCTGTCACTTCGAGACGTCGGTTAGCACCAAGCCGCAATGATCGACTATTGATCTGCAATAGTTTTAACATATAGTCAGTAGAAACTTCATTCAATACAAACCTGTCATTAAATAAGGAAACCGATGTTTAACACTCAACACACAACAACTATGGCTTAAAACTACAGTAGGGCATAAAACAAAATATCCAGAAATTTCAATATTGGTGGCAGGTACTGACAAAATGGCCCGTTTGTTAGGGTTTGCACAATCATCTAAAATGGCAGCCCCATTTAGAATGTATGCAATGTATCAGTTAAAACCACATTCTTAAGTCTGGGACGGAGAATACGGAAGATTTTAGACAAAACAGCATAAGAACCAGAAAGCCTGCACAGATGATTAAAAATGTGAAAACATCCATGTGTACATGACGGACCAACACAAAGAGGTCACCGTGACCTTGCAGCTGCTCACCTCTTCTGGCAACACTGTGAGAACTTCCAGCAGAAACTGCAGGTGTTGAGTGTTGGTACCGAACCTGCAAGAATACAAACACGGAGATAAAACAACTCACCATGCCACTGGGTAGTATGAGAAAAACATTAATCATTTTGTAAATAGTAAAAGACAATAACAATAATTTTAATGACAAAAAAAAAACAAACCAGTGTTCACGCTGCTCCATTTAAGCATTGCATTTGCCACCCTCCTTTCACATTCTGTCGCCCTCCTTTATTTTCCTGCACCATACTATATTTTAGAGAACCTATCTCTGCTATTTCCAAATGCACACTTTTTTCCACACAAAAAAAACCCCAACGATCAGTCTGCACATTGGATATCAAAGGAAACAAGCCACACTGTGTGTGCGAAAAAGCAGCTGACAAAATATTTACGACAGTTACCGTAACATAATTTAACAGTATTTTTAACAGCCTCTATTTTGTCCCATACCTGTATCCATTTGTATGTTTAATACACAATAAAAGTTATATTTTATCTGAGCAATGAAAACATTTTATATTTTATGGATTCGGCAATCTCCGATTGAAAACCCCCACTTATTTGGCACCACATTTATCACGTGATCAAAACTGTCATTCAGTCTTTTGTTTCCACTATTGTCTGATATTTTGTCCCCAATTGCAAATATAATTGGTTGTAACTGATGATTTTTACTTTCAAGTTTCAGTCATTTCTATTTGTTTATTCAGCAATTCTTTATAAAATATTATAAACTTTTAATTTTGGGGGGGATATTACTGCTTATAAAAACAACATAAGTGGTAGTGTTTATCATTAAAATCATTTATCTTGGGTGCCAAATAATATATACACCGCCTTTACAAAAACAAAACTATTTTTGTTTCAGCTGGCGATAATATTTTATCACAGCGATTGATTCATTCGATGAAGATAGAAATACCAAAAAATGTATCCGACAGTAGGGAATCACTTTCCAAACATCTTTATTGTTTTTCGTATACCGTGAAATCTTTATTAAAATTATGATCGGTTCAGCAAAACCGGAACTGCCCGTGAATGTCAGACAGACAACATCTTTGGTTCAATTAAAAAATGAGTCGGCTTGTATTTCGTATAAACTTTTTTGCAGGCAAAATAAGGAGTATGTCTTTCCACAAAGTCGACCAACACACAACAATATGGTAACTAAGCCCCCCCCCCCCCCCCGTTTGTTTTTGGCTTTTCGTTGTTTTTTGTTCGACGTTTTTTTGAAGGATGTGGTGCCTCCTTAAATTTTCACCCAGCGAGAACACTGCCAACACATTTTACCATAAAAAACATTGTTTTGAATTTTGCAAGTGAATTTGGAAAGTGCTGCAGATGTGAACAGCATGTAAACCTACTGATGTGGACCTAGTCTCACAACATTAAGATCATTGATGTCATCCTTTACGTTCCTGATGCAATTCCCATCCAATGTTGCTTTTACCAAACTTGTAAACTCCCGACTTTGTCCAAGTCAATGCTCATCTTTAATGTGTTAATGTTTAATATGAAAGAGGGACTGTAGTTACGGGTTAGATCAACCTCACCCATTATGCTATGTTAGCTAATTAACTGTTGTCAGACATACTTCTGTAAGAGATCTCCCACCGCTCCGTGCCATGTAGTTATGGGTTAGATCAACCTCACCGTTATGCTATGTTAGCTAATTAACTGTTGTAAGACATACTTCTGTAAGAGATCTCCCACCGCTCCGTGCCATGTAGTTATGGGTTAGATCAACCTCACCGTTATGCTATGTTAGCTAATTAACTGTTGTAAGACATACTTCTGTAAGAGATCTCCCACCGCTCCGTGCCATGTAGTTACGGGTTAGATCAACCTCACCGATTATGCTATGTTAGCTAATTAACTGTTGTAAGACATATTTCTGTAAGAGATCTCCCACCGCTCCGTGCCATGTAGTTATGGGTTAGATCAACCTCACCGTTATGCTATGTTAGCTAATTAACTGTTGTAAGACATACTTCTGTAAGAGATCTCCCACCGCTCCGTGCCATGTAGTTATGGGTTAGATCAACCTCACCGTTATGCTATGTTAGCTAATTAACTGTTGTCAGACATACTTCTGTAAGAGATCTCCCACCGCTCCGTGCCATGTAGTTATGGGTTAGATCAACCTCACCGTTATGCTATGTTAGCTAATTAACTGTTGTAAGACATACTTCTGTAAGAGATCTCCCACCGCTCCGTGCCATGTAGTTATGGGTTAGATCAACCTCACCGTTATGCTATGTTAGCTAATTAACTGTTGTAAGACATACTTCTGTAAGAGATCTCCCACCGCTCCGTGCCACGTCGCCATCTGTAATGCCAGGTCAGCAAGGGCAAGACTCAACTGAAATGACAAATACTCAAATATCAAACAAACTCTACCCAAATACCAAACTGAAATGACAAATACTCAAATATCAAACATCAAACAAACTCAGGGCTAAAAATTTGCGTGAATCTCCGAATCCGATTCGCGCAAGCATGAAACATCCGAATCTATTTGGAATCACGTGAAATATTTCCAAAAATTCATTAAATTGAATAATCAGCGAGTCTTGTTATCAAGCTTCAGTTTAAACTGGCTTCAAACGCGTAGCATGCATTCGAATCCGTGCATGTTCAAAACATAGCGGTTTATCGAGACTAGTCTGGCCTGGAGCTAAGAGGTGGTTGGCCCATTTCTACGAACCAAATTGTCAACGAAGAGAACCGAAAGGAAAATGTTTGTTCAGTTGTTACATAATAACAATAGACAGTAATTAAGTGTTCCAAAAATTAGTAATACATCAAACATGTCTATGTTAGTTCGCTGATATTATGTTCCTAACCTTGAATCACCTGCTCTTTTTAAATCAATACATCTTTTTTGTCGCTTGTGGAAATGTGTTTCTGTAATATCCATACAAACATTGAACCAATGCGCAAGATACATCGGCAAAAGTATCCCATGCGCTGTTTATGAATAAGCAATCTTCGAAAAGTAATGGGCTGCGTTCAGCCAGATTGAGCAGAAAAACGTCCGCCAGACTGATTTATGCCGTTCACTGTAAATTAAATGCCACAATGGAAACCAATCAAATAGTTTGAAGGGGTGGAAAATTATTTTATAAATGTACTTGTCCGAGGGCAAGTAAAAACTAGAAATTTACTTGCCCTGAATTGTACTATACTTGCCCTGATGTGATGAATGTTGAATTTTTAAGTGAATAAAATATATAAACATTTCTGATTTGCGTGGTCTTTATTTGTTTACTTTAAGCCACTGGTTTTGTTGAAGTTTCTGGTCCACCTTCAGGCGTATCAGATTTTACAGACAGGATATGGCGTGTACCCTGGGCACTTTGAATCCACTGGTTTTGTTGAAGTTTCTGGTCCCCCTTCAGCCGTATCAGATTTTAAAGACAGGATATGGCGTGTACGCTGGGCACTTTGAATCCACTCCTTTACAGCAGCTCTAGGGCAGAAATCTCTCTGTGTCTTGGGTCCGTGTGTCATTACTGTCAGGGTGTTTTCAAGTGTCTCTTGGTTTAGAACAGTCCTGTGGTTTGTCTCGACTAAGTTCATACTGGAGAACATTCTCTCACATATAGCTGTGCATGGGCTTATTACAAACATCAGCTCAACTAATTTGCAGACGTGCATGTACTTTACGGGCTGATTTCTGAACAGACGGCTGTATGTGTCAAAGACGGGTTTGTCAAAAAAACCTTTGAGGTAACCCTTTAACAAAGTGAACTCTTGAGAGATCAGTCGTTTTTCATCTTCAGGAAAGAGCACAGAGAAATGTTCCAACAGGTCAGCAATATCATCTTTACCATAGACTGACATGGCTTCTCTTTCAGCAGGCCACTGAGTGTAATCAAAGATTGAAAAACTCTTAGTGGTTTCTCATTAAAACAGGCAAACCTCTTGTCCGGATATGCCATAACACCATCTACAAGTGATGTAAGAAACTAGTCTTCTTTGAAGTATACTGCGGTACACTGCCCATGAAGTCGGATTCCATCATAAGTGGTTGTCTTGTGATCATACACATCCACAAAGTGCTTCAATGATGATCAGGGTTTCACGCTGGAACACTAGGGACACATCTGATAAAATAGGCAAAATGTCCAACAAAATGAACACTGTTTTTAAGAATGAAGTTGGTTTCATTTTTTTCAGCCAGCCTTTAGCTTTGGCACTTTGAGTTGTCGTTCCTGTCGCAACAGACTCAAAGTGATGGATAATTGTGTGAATACTGGCCCTCAAAGCACCCACAGCTCTGACCTTGCTAGCAAGCCACCTCACTTGTTTAATGTTACTGAGATGAAGCAACTATGTGTTAAATATCTTAGACATTACTTTGAGCTCTCTGCGCATCTTAGGGCTATAATCATAGAATCTGAATATTTCTTTATGGGTTTCTTCAAATCGAGTAAGGTTTGGTAGGTGTTCAACAGCATCAAGAATGCATAGTTCAAGTTTATGTGCTACACATTGTATTGGCACCACGTGCTTGGCATCCTTACATATCTTTGCAGCCACACCCCCTTTTGATCCTAACATGACAAAGGCTCCATCAAAATTCACACACACTAGACTGGGTCCAGGTCTATCAGGTGTCAGTATATCTTGAAATGAAAGTCCACAAGATTCAACAGCAGATTTTATTCCTGCTAGCACACCATCTGCGTGGCAATGTTCCAATGCCACAGTTCCGGCATGAAATGACAATGGCTCGCCATTGTTAACATATCTCAAGAAAACAGTCTCTTGTTCCAATACAGCACTATCTGTGCTCCACAGCACAGAGCACAGAGAAATGTTCCAACAGGTCAGCAATATCACTCAATGTCACTCAATATAGTCACAAAGTTGGACCTTTTTGAGCCCTGGAATAAATTCTTTCCGTAATGAATTTGCAATTGCTTTGATGAAATCACTTGCTGCTTTCCGATTACGATATATAGTACCAATATCAACATCAACCCTGTCGAGAAGATCAAGATCTGCTTCAAAATCTGATAATGGTTTCCCTCTATATGTGGTATGAAATTAAGTTTTATAAAAAGTCGAGCAAGTTTTTTAAGAGTTTGGTCATCCAATGTTTTGAACGCTTTTAAAATAGCACTTGTATGTTGATCATCGCTAGTGGAATAAGATCCGCTTTTTGTTTTATTTGCTGTTCTACTGTATGATTCACATTCTAAATGTACACTAGAAACATCACGGCTCTTTAGGTAATCAATTCTAAAATTTGAACAACCATGAACAAAAGTATGTTTGCGATTTTTTGCATTAACGCTTGGGAATTTACAGCAAACAGAACATGTCATGACGTTAGCCTCGTGATCGTAAACTACCCACGGAAACTGTTCCCTCCAACTCGGTACGAACTTACGTTCCCACTTATCGTCATCATATTTTTTATTCTTCGCTAATATTGTCTCATTTACCAGTCCCTTTTCTTTTTTCGGTCGATTTGCCGCCACCGGCAAACAAACTTGTTATGGGTTTCTGCGCCATGATAAAAATAAATTTCCACATGGGAGACTACTCTAACACTACTGATAGGCGGTTAAAACACGTTATCGATCGTTCGTTATTTTGTTGAGGAAGTTATTGACTTTACTAGTTAAAAGTATTTTACCACATAAATACAGGTGAGCCACAGAATTTTTCCTAGTGTAAGGTAAGTATTAAAAAAAAAAATAATAATAATAAAAAATAAAAATAAATTCCTTACTTGCCCATGGGCAAGTTGGGTTACCAATATTACTGTATACGGGAGTCGGGCAATGGTATTTTTCCACCCCTGGTTTGTGAACGTTAGCCAAACGTTTGCTGGCTGAACGTGGGGTTGGTAAGACACCTAAAAAAACACTTGACTATAAAGAAAAAATGGAACCAACAACTAAAAAACATGTTTGTTAAAAAGCAACAAAAACAAACAGGTTTTTTTGTATTCGGGGTGGGGGGGTTGTTGTTTTGTTTTTTTGCTTTAAAATTGGATAGACTGTTACTATCAAATTGGTTTTTCTTTCCAGTAAATAGTAAGGTTTTTTTGTTTTATCCATATACAGTTAGTAGCATATGACACAGAATTCTATAAACTGACACTGTTGATAAAGTTCTTCTCTGAAAATGTTTAGAATCGGAGGATTGCTGTGGATTCCTCCGAATTTTTAGCCCTGAAACTCTACTCAAATACCAAACTGAAATGACAAATACTCAAATATCAAACAAACTCTACTCAAATACCAAACTAAAATGACAAATACTAAAATATCAAACAAACCTCACCCAAATAACAAACTGAACTGACAAATACTCAAATATCAAACAAACTCTACTCAAATACCAAACTGAAATGACAAATACTCAAATATCAAACAAACTACTCAAATATCAAATAACCCTCACTCATATATCAAACAAACCCTACTGAAACATTAAACTGAAATTATAAAAAGTACTCAAATATTAAACTGATTAAACAACACACCTGTGTAATTACCACTGGAGGTGTATCTGTGTTAATTTCAACTCATCTGTGTAATTATCAGAGTAAATTTCAACACACCTGTGTAATTATCACTGGAGGTGTATCTGTGTTAATTTCAACTCACCTGTGTAATTATCACTGTGTTAATTTAAGCTCACCTGTGTAATTATCACTGGAGGTGTATCAGGGTTAATTTGAGCTCACCTGTGTAATTATCACTGGAGGTGTATCAGGGTTAATTTAAGCTCACCTGTGTAATTATCACTGGAGGTGTATCAGGGTTAATTTTAGCTCACCTGTGTAATTATCACTGGAGGTGTATCTGTGTTAATTTCAACTCACCTGTGTAATTATCACTGTGTTAATTTGAGCTCACCTGTGTAATTATCACTGGAGGTGTATCAGGGTTAATTTGAGCTCACCTGTGTAATTATCACTGGAGGTGTATCAGGGTTAATTTGAGCTCACCTGTGTAATTATCACTGGAGGTGTATCAGGGTTAATTTGAGCTCACCTGTGTAATTATCACTGGAGGTGTATCAGGGTTAATTTGAGCTCACCTGTGTAATTATCACTGGAGGTGTATCAGGGTTAATTTGAGCTCACCTGTGTAATTATCACTGGAGGTGTATCAGGGTTAATTTAAGCTCACCTGTGTAATTATCACTGGAGGTGTATCAGGGTTAATTTTAGCTCACCTGTGTAATTATCACTGGAGGTGTATCAGGGTTAATTTTTCCTGCATGTTCCAAAAGAGAATCTCGAAGCGACTGAAAATGAGACACAAACGACATTAGAGATGTGTGGTAGATAGTACACTGTTGTCAAACGAATACACGAACAACTGGCTAAATGGTTCAAATGTAACATAGTAGTCAATTTAACATTTTGTTGCAAACTGATTACAATGAAGAATGATTAAACAATACCTGGTGAGACGTCTGGGGCAGTTCGTGGAAGGCATACTGGATCTGAAACACAGCAAGTATACATCAATATACTGAACACAGGTAATATACGGAAAATAGGTAATATACGGAACATAAGTAATATACGGAATATAGGTAATATACAGAATATATGGAATATACTGAACATAGGTAATATACTGAACATAGGTAATGTACTGAATATAGGTAATATACTGAATGTAAGTAAACAGAAAATTAAAACACACAATTCATTTCTTCTTGCCAACTAATACAAATAGCCTATAGGACATCATCCTATGTCACACAGGCATCAACAGAATATACTGAAGGACATACTGATCGGATCTAACACATTTATATAAAACAAAATATATTATATCAGCAACTATGAAGCAGTATGCGAACTGCATCATTGACTTAATAACATTAGTTTATTAATTAATATCCCGCTTGCTGATTCCCACCCATTTGAACTAGGCCTAAACATGCATTTTATCAAGCTTATTTTCTGTCCCTCAAGTGTTGCACAAGCAGATTAGTTGACCTCTGACAGTGTTGTAATGTAGTCATATTAATATACAGTGTAGTACTATAATGAAGAACACAGAGTTACTGACCTTGGTACGCATTGTCTGAGCAGCAAAGTAACATGACTCCAGACTTTGATTCAGTCGGAGAAGTTGATCTGCAATCTGCCAGGCAAATACCTTAAGAAAAGTAGAAATATACCACTACTATAAATATGGAGTATGGTGCTAAATATGTACACAAGATTTGTTCCCATCTCCACCATTTGGCAACTCATGGTCATTTCAGGAAATGTGTTTATAACTGTATGTATTACTGTAATATGTAGGGCACTAGCCAAAGATTCTGTGAGGGCGAGTAATTTTCTCAATCATTCACAGAACATTGTACAACAATTTATACATACATACTATACAATAGGAAGTGTTCAACACTTTAAAACTAACACCAATGTAAAATAAAGTTTTGGTTCAGTTTCATGTACAAAGGAACTCATCGTGGATAAACAGGTATGGTGTGTTTGAGGCCAGGAAAGTATCCAATGAACAGCATGAGTCTTTTAGTTCTATTACTTATTGCAGGTCTAGAATAGGGGAATTATCACTACATTGGCCACATGGCATTTACTTAATACTTAACCTGCACTCCTAATTTTATTAATAGATATTCTGCTATCTACTGATTATGACATCTTCATTTACCTTTTTAGAATACTTGACTATATCCTCTAGTGGTGTAATTTCAGTTGCTAAAGCAAATAAGTGTCACCATTATTTTTCACTTAAATCTAGAAAATAGAGCTGGGAGGTATTGAAATTTTAGGTTCGCGATCAGTATCAGTATTTTTGGGGCGATTTACCTCAGTATCGGTACGGTATTCAGTATTGACACAATACCGATATTGAGCAGTATTTCTGGTGTACTCTGCTGTAAATGCATGCCCAAGTTAAGTCTCACCCATACAATTTAGAAAACAATCAGCTCAGAAATAAATAACTTGCAGTAAACTCCATAGTATGAAAAAAGCATTCCTATTGGAAGGACGGGATCAGGCTAAAATGGCACCACTACCAAAAAATGGAACCAATTTAGCTGTAACGGCACCTCAATGCACCAACTGGCTATAACCAGTATTTGAAATAAGCACTTGTCCATTTCTCCTGACAAGTTAAAATGTGGTCCTTGTACTTGAATAAAACAACACATTTGGACAAGTGAAAATATTGGTGGACAAGTAGATTTCTAGACTTATTTGTCTGGTGGATTAGTGAAAAATTCAGCTTATTTCTATCACTGTAACTGCACCTCCACAAAAAACAAAACCAAAGACTAGCACAAAGTTCCCCCTTTATTTTAAAATGTATTGTCTTTATTAAATGTTGAATAATGTAAACGGGTTATAGCGAAAACGTCAGCATGCTAAAATAACCCCAAGCGAAAATGGCACCAAATTGGACAAAATGGAACCTAGCGTTGGCTAAAGCAGCACCAAAATCTTTGGATAAAACAGAACCTAATTGTGAACGATATGCTCAATAAAACAACAGCTATATTAATCATCATTGCTTAGTTTTATTTGTATGTCCATGTAAGGGAGATAGACATAATAGCAGCTACTTTTATGCAAGGGAGATAGAAGTAATAGCAGCTAGATATTGGCAATATGGAGACAACTGTCCACAGGTATGTAATTAACCACCAGCCCTAGTGTCTCACAATAGGAGGTATTCAAAGCAAGTGGCTCATTGAACTAAATCATTGAACTATATTACTACAGTTTATTTATTTTCATAAATTGCACACAAAAATAGAATTATCTTATTATTTCCAAAACACTTACTTTTTTTTTTAATTTTAAATTATTTCCAAAATAATTTTAAATTATTTACCAAAACCATATTTGTTGGAGGATGGGATGGACTATTTTAAGTATCTCAGGGATGGAATAGATGTTTGGACCAGACATAACACAATGCATTGATCTTTGAACTGTTAAGTCGTATATTAAAAAAAAGGTTCCATTTTCGCCCCCCCCCCCCACCCCCCCCCACGGTTCTGTTTTCGCAAAAACATTGAGGTGTCGTTATAACCAAATTGGTTCTGTTTTCGCCAACTGAAATGGTTCCGTTTTAGTAGTGGTGCCCTTTTAGCCTAATCCCATAAAACATAAAAATAAAACAACAAATTAAATTATTAATATAGCTGTTGTTTTATTGTGCGCAACTTGTAATGATCCTGGTTCCATTTTAGCCATACATTTTGGGTTTTTTATATTTGGTGCCATTTCCGCCAAAACTAGGTTTCATTTTGTCAATAGATTTTTGTGCCGTTTCAGCCAACACTATGTTTGTTTTCTCCAATTTGGTTCCGTTTTCGCTTGGGGCCATTTTGGCATGCCCGCACGGTGCTGTTTTCGCTATAACCATTCGCAAAACTATCATTCTCCATTTTGGAGGTGGGGGGGCCAGTAATTCTAATCCTGAAGAACCGGCCTCGGTGGCGTCATGGTTAGGCCATCGGTCTACAGGCTGGTAGGTACTGGGTTCGGATCCCAGTCGAGGCATGGGATTTTTAATCTAGATACCGACTCCAAACACTGAGTGAGTGCTCCGCAAGGCTCAATGGGTAGGTGTAAACCACTTGCACCGACCAGTGATCCTTAACTGGTTAACAAAGGCCATGGTTTGTGCTATCCTGCCTGTGGGAAGCACAAATAAAAGATCCCATGCTGCTAATCGGAAAGAGTAGCCCATGAAGTGGCAACTGCAGATATCCTTTCAAAATCTGTGTGGTCCTTAACCATATATTATGATATAACCGTTACCGTAAATAAAATGTGTTGAGTGTGTCGTTAAATAAAACATTTCTTTCTTTCTTTCTAATCCTGAACCTAGCCTAATAGCGATATACATTGTAAAATACAGGTGAAAATTAGAAGATTTTCCGATGTTTCACTTGCAATTGGTCTGACAGGTGCACGACGATCAAATTATTTAAAGTTCTCCCCAACCATGCGTCTCCCCATGCATACCGACTTCTGGAGTTCACCGAGCCAAACGGACGCCTTCTCTTTTCCCACCACATCGGGATTATTATAAAGAGCTTGCAGCGCTTGCGTGACTGTTTCCAATGATGGAATTTGTTCCATTGTTTATATTTTATCCACTAAAAAAATAACATTCATAAAATGTTTGCAAAAGGCTAGTTCACCGGAAACAATGACAGTTATAGTCACGCATAAACTGTGCAGCAAATGCATATGTAATAATAAAATATGAATAAAGTCTTGTGTGAATGACACTTGACGTTATCTATTTATATATGTATTATTTATTCACGTATATCCTCATATTTATTTTTAAAACCTTTGTGAAACTGTATATAAAGTTGACCTTGACCTTTAAGTAAACCCTCACCTTCCTTCCTCGTATGAAATGGTAACTTGTGACTGAATCGAATCATCTTCTACGAAAAAATAGTCATGGATGCTGATGGGTTACCATTGGTGGGGCCTGGAATCGACTATACCAGGGTACATGTTTCCTAGTGTTTAATTTTAGCTTAATTGTTTTATGCTAATGTCCAATTACGGTTCGAGCACGCTCTCCTGGGCAAACACTTCAGCAGTGTGGACTATCCGTTCACTGGTTCAGGACAGGGATTACCATCGACTACAGAAGTTGAACATATAACATATCTTACCATAATTCATATAACTGTAAATTATATATTGTTTTTTAATTCAACATTTCATTCAAACAGGGTTAGGTGACATTTTTGTAGATAGAATATCCACCTGTCCACCCCTCCCCCAACACAACAACATATTATTTTGACAATCAGTCTCACTTGTGTAACCAGTAGGGCCTCCACGAGTCCAAAATCGCATACTTGAAGGTGAAACTCGACCCAGACCTGAGTACCCAACACACTAGTTAGATGATAATGAGGCTAAGGAATAAAGGAAAGTAGCATTATGCATCTTAATTCGAGGTCTGAACATGGATGCCAAATCATACCATTGTATTGCATTCCACACATTCGACTTTTCTTTTACCTCCTATAGCCCTATAATGTAACTGGCGGCAAGCATATGACAAAATGACGTACAACAAATATAATTAAATGAAAATACACTTCCTTGCATGGGTACTCAAGTCCTGTGAACAGACTCGAGTCTATGCTAGACTGCCCGTGCCTGAGTACTGGAGTACTTGTGGAGATCCTAGTAATCAGGATTTTAAATTAGAGAGATCACCCACATTGGTGGTGGGGGGGGGGGGGGGGGGGAGTAATATGAGTAGTGAAAAACAGTTGGGGTTGGGGAGGTATACCCCCTTGCTATGCCAGTGATCATTCTGATCTCTGGAGACATCTGAATATAAGCTCTCATATTTTTTTTCCATAGTACCTAAATTGTCTGTTTAAAGGTCCACAATCATGGCACATTATTAATACACAGTATATAAAAAAAGTTCGTAAAGATTACCAATTATTAATAAAGCGACTTTTTGTAAAACACTCGGGGGGGAAAAAACACTGATCCAGTCGATTTGACCCGCATCTGACGTAGCATCAGGTGAATTCCATTCATTCATTAGTAGGTTAGCATGGCGACAGCATGTAATGATTCTTCGTACAATAGCTCATTCTTATCGGACGTTAGTTTGGACATTTTGGACTTCTCGCATTTTTCTATTTATTTTAATGCTACCTCGATTGGTGAGGAAGAAGGAGAAAATCTGTTAGGTATCAGTTTGAACCGTAGTACACCAACGATGATCCGTCAATCGAAATGCGGTCAGCATATTTGCAGCCCGGAGCCCGGACGTTGCCCGGTGAAAAAAACAAAACCCGAATGTTAATGCCGAGGTGTACATTGTTCATATTTGGCACAAAGATACACCTCAACATGATGCATTTATATATGTTAAAAAAATAAATGTAGAAAAAATACTAATTAATATTAACTAATGACTGGATAGCATTTAAATAATTAATGTATTGCAATTATTATTAAAAACAATAAATACACGTTACTTACATTAAATATGTTTTTAAAAAACATCATTAAATATATTAAACAAGGCACATTTATCGTCGGTCTAATCATTACTTGGTTACAGACATCTGCGATTGGTACCTGTTTCGTTTACAAAATATGAAAATAGAAAATTTTATTGTTCGAAGTTAATCCTTTAATTGGTTAACTAAAGGCTTATTTGCAAAAGCAATACATGTCTACAGATTTCGCAGACATCGGTAGCTTGGACAGCATGTGACAGTCGGCTCACTACGAGATCAAGGAATCTAAGTGGTTGTATGTGTACTGCCAGTATGCTACGGTATCTGTGATTATGTAATGTCGTTGTAAAGAGGTGTTTTCAGACGTTGGATGCACGTTTGTTCCTAATTTGCTTTGTGCGTGTCGGAAGGTGTGAATCCTATTGTAATGAACAGAATAACGTCAGATGTACGTTTGTTCCCGACAATCTGTGGTCGGATGGTGTAAATGTCACAGTAACGAAGGTCTGACTGTATATATTATGTTAAAACAATAAATGTAGGAAAAATATTTGTTAGAAAAAATCGCATTAACATTCGGTAGGCCAGTCTGTTTTTGTCTTCGGGTGATGTTCGGGATATCGTTATGTGAAAATATGAACAATGTACACCTCGGCATTAACATTTGGGCTTTGTTTTTGTCTCCAGGCGATGTTCGGGCTCCGGGCTACAAATAGGCTTCCGTGCAATAAATGTCGGTTTGTCTTTCGGAAAAATATGCAAACTTCTTTTGCCTTTAACTGCAGATTTTGTACATCCATACACCGAACAATGGTTCACCATGTTTCACATTTGAAAGATATCTTCAAAATAATATTCCAAACATACAATTCAATTCAATAGAATAACATTTTCTCATTTTAAAAATACACGGTCTCGGTGGCGTCATGGTAGGGCATCGGTCTACAGGCTGGTAGGTACTGGGTTCGGATCCCAGTCGAGGCATGGGATTTTTAATCAAGATACCGACTCCAAACACTGAGTGAGTGCTCCGCAAGGCTCAATGGGTAGGTGTAAACCACTTGCACCGACCAGTGATCCATAACTGGTTCAACAAAGGCCATGGTTTGTGCTATCCTGCCTGTGGGAAGCGCAAATAAAAGATCCCTTGCTGCTAATCGGAAAGAGTAGCCCATGTAGTGGCGACGGCAGGTTTCCTCAAAATCTGTGTGGTCCTTAACCATATGTCTGACGCCATATAACCGTAAATAAAATGTGTTGAGTGCGTCGTTAAATAAAACATTTCTTTCTTTTTTAAAAATACACCTGTTCCACTTCCATGTAAAATGACCGAAAGGCTGCGAATTACGCGTTCATGTTATGCCGGTTAGTGTGTCACGGGGTCACATGACTTTACTCTTGGAGTTCAAAGGCTTTTTGGCAAGCGATGGGGAAAACGCAAATTTTTATTGCGAATATATTAAAAACGGGTAAATTTTTATTTTTTTTATTTTATTGATACTACATATATATTGTAAAAGGTAGATACCAAACAATAGTGAAATACGTTTTTGATAAATGTAGACCTTTAACATGTAAATGTAATTTTGTTAAAAATCTCAATTATTAAAACATTTATCAATTGAGATGTTTCATTTCACATTCGGACATGTTCTTTGAAAAGTATTACATATGAAAAACATTCTGTTGTTTATTTGTTGCAAAAGTTATGAATTAAACATTCTGTACATAATCAGTTTTAAAATTGAAGTGAGCAAAAAAATCTTGAGATCGAACTCTGCTTTACTTATGTTTACTGAGTTACAATAAACTGAGTTACAAGTACTAGACACATTTTCATGTTCCCCAGGTTGAAGCTATTCCATGTTTACTGAATTACAATAAACTGAGTTACAAGTACTAGACACATTTTCATGTTTCCCTGAGTTAAAGTACTAGACACATTTTCATGTTTCCCTGAGTTACAAGTACTTGACACATTTTCATGTTTCCCTGAGTTACAAGTGCTAGACACATTTTCATGTTTCCCTGAGTTAAAGTACTAGACACATTTTCATGTTTCCCTGAGTTACAAGTACTTGACACATTTTCATGTTTCCCTGAGTTACAAGTGCTAGACACATTTTCATGTTTCCCTGAGTTACAAGTACTAGACACATTTTCATCTTTCCCTGAGTTACAAGTACTAGACACATTTTCATGTTTCCCTGAGTTACAAGTGCTAGACACATTTTCATGTTTCCCTGAGTTACAAGTACTTGACACATTTTCATGTTTCCCTGAGTTACAAGTGCTAGACACATTTTCATCTTTCCCTGAGCTACAAGTACTAGACACATTTTCATGTTTCCCTGAGTTACAAGTACTAGACACATTTTCATGTTTCCCTGAGTTACAAGTGCTAGACACATTTTCATGTTTCCCTGAGTTACAAGTACTTGACACATTTTCATGTTTCCCTGAGTTACAAGTGCTAGACACATTTTCATGTTTCCCTGAGTTACAAGTACTAGACACATTTTCATGTTTCCCTGAGTTACAAGTACTAGACACATTTTCATGTTTCCCTGAGTTACAAGTGCTAGACACATTTTCATGTTTCCCTGAGTTACAAGTGCTAGACACATTTTCATGTTTCCCTGAGTTACAAGTACTAGACACATTTTCATGTTTCCCTGAGTTACAAGTACTAGACACATTTTCATGTTTCCCTGAGTTACAAGTGCTAGACACATTTTCATGTTTTCCAGGTTGAAGCTATTCAACAGAAGAGAACAATCGCCTTCATCAACCACTTCATCAGCCACACGGCCAGTTTCCTCAACCGCTTCTCGTGTGTGTGCGAGGAGAAACTCGAACTGATGTCCAACAGACTACAGCAGCTGGAGATCTCCATGAGCATCCTGGAGGCGAAGGTAGAACATCAGTCATGTTGGGGTCTACACATTATCAAATGACTATGTCTACTATATTTGTCCTCTGTTCTATGGTGTTTTACACTTGGTGTCATTAATTACTGAACCAAGCTGCTTGTGCCTACATACAACTTAGTATTTCTATGTTTTTGTTTTTTTTCGAAAATTAAGAATTCAAAATGTAACCCATTCGATAAAAACCTATTTTTAACTTATGAAGTTCTTTTATAAAATAAAAAGTAAAAAACAGCCTTTTCAGAAGTAAATTTTAAGGGTATCAAAAGGTTGTAAAAATATATGTTGATCAATGTACACGATAAGAGTGAAAATGATCATATTGTTTTGGTACTTGTGTATTGTTCACAATCTTCTTTTTTAACATGTAACAAGTTTTGCTTGTTAAATTGTAAGTATGAATAAATACCTGTTTGTTAAGCTGTTCAAATATCATATTTTATTCTTGAAACCAAACCCAAACAAAATTTTGGAAAACATGAAATAAACAATAGCTTTCATTGAAATGTAAAAAAAAATTGGTCTAAAGTTGTTTGATCCTAAATTATATGGTCTGTAATTTGATTCATCCTAGTAACTTGTCCAGTTGGCCCTTAGCTTGACTCATCCTGGGGGACAGTTGGGCCCTGGAATAATGTGTATTTTTTCAACCACTGCAATATAGATGTTTATTATACTTTTACAGTTATCATCAATACCTGGTCTAGAGAACATAACCGTAGCACAGAACACTTCATCAGCAGATACCTCAACCACACTGGCCACAGTGCAACCAGCCACACAGACAACCGCAGTTACTACACCTGCAGCACCCAGTGAACCGGTACGTTTATGGTTGACTGGCCGTGACAGTTTATAGTCCATAAAATATAGTGAACTGTCCATGAGGTATAGTTTATAGTCCGTAAGATCTAGTGAACTGTTCATGAGGTACAGTTTATAGTCCATAAGATTGAGGTACAGTTTATAGTCCATAAGATCTAGTGAACTGTCCATGAGGTACAGTTTATAGTCCATAAGATCTAGTGAACTGTCCATGAGGTACAGTTTATAGTCCATAAGATTGAGGTATAGTTTATAGTCCGTAAGATCTAGTGAACTGTCCATGAGGTATAGATTATAGTCCGTAAGATCTAGTCAACTGTCCATGAGATATAGTTTATAGTCCGTAAGATCTAGTGAACTGTCCATGAGGTATAGATTATAGTCCGTAAGATCTAGTCAACTGTCCATGAGATATAGTTTATAGTCTGTAAGATCTAGTCAACTGTCCACATGTGAGGTCTAGTTTATAGTCCGTAAACATTTAGTGAACTACCTGTGAGGTAATCATCATTCATAAGGGTGTACACCACCAAATCAAATCCCATAGATGACAAATAGTAACATGTGGTTAATGCTCCTACATGCAGTATATCGGTCAACATGGATATAAATACTACCACCCCTCATTCTTAACCTTTAGATTACTGGATTAATTTTTGACAAAAACCACGTTGAGTGGGTACAAGTTATAGTTTTTACTCGCATATATTCACTTAAATAATTTATAAATATATAAAATAAAGTTCATATTTAAATCGATAAGTATTATTTTCGTGGGTTTTTATAATTTTTATGATATTTTAGATCAGTTAATGTTGACTAAAATTAGGCGTTTACTTACCAGCATTTGTGGCCAGCAGTCCAGTATTTATGTCTATTATTCCTGATAACAGTGGTTTTCTGACCAGAATTAAAAAACAAACGAACGAACTATGATTCATATCCCAATATTTGGTGATTTTCATTGTTGGTAAAACAATCAAATTTATTATCAAATTAGCTGTCACAATCAGCTATCGATGCCTGAAAATTACTGCGACGTGTCGCCATTGTTGTCAAGCAAAAATACTTGCCGAAAACTACTTTTTCAACTCAAAATTACAAGCTATTTTCAGTTGAAAAAGAAAAACCTACAGATACAGGAAGGTGAGTTGTCTTCTGTTTCCTGTTATACAAGTCTTTCTGATGAATGCAAGATGGCGGGAAATATGAATTGGGAAATGCACTCTATACAGTGAACAGTATGTCGACTGGCATGACGTTGGGCGAGACATCTCGCCTGCAATAGTCAGAAGGTTAAAGTAAATTAGAAAAAATGGGAGTTAAGCTGCTCACTTTAGAGATAACGGATAGTGTCTATGACTACCCTAGTTCTGCACAAAAATTATCCTGCTATTTTTAGTAGAACCCCCGCATGTGTTTCAAGCACAATGATAATTGGTACACCTTTGGTACTAGTTCACATTAAATTACATGAATTTACTAGCCCGATGAAACAGCATTTGATCACAACACACTCTCACATGTATCACCAATAGCAGGACTGCTAGCCTCAACTGTGAGATGAAACATTGGGTGCACCTCGAACTTTGACCCAGCCAGATGTTATTTGGTTTAGTACTACCATAAGGTCCGGTTAACTGTGTGTAATGTAGGCTATAGTCCATGTTGTTCATAGTCTGTTCTTTATCTTTAAAAGTTAAAGTCTGTTTGAGAATAGTAGGCAACTATATCTTCTGAGTGCAGTGAGTTATATAATTATACACATGAGAAGTAGGTGGCTATGGAGGCTGCCATACTAATTTGCACTGTGTCATATTAAAGCTAGTGTACAGATTGACTTGGTGAATTTTTAAAGGTGATATTTTACTGACACCATTCAAGAATAAGGGTTAAAATCGGTCTAATCAGACACACTGTGCGTGCTTCAGGATTTCACCAGGTCGACCAGACTTTGTGTTAATTGTTAGTCTGTCAGTAGGTGGGTGGAGGTGTCAGTAGGTGGAGGTGTCAGTAGATGAGTGGAGGTGTCAATAGATGGGTGGAGGTGTCAGTAGATCGGTGGAGATGGATGGAGGTGTCAGTAGATGGGTGGAGGTGTCAGTATGTGGGTGGAGGTGTCAGTAGATGGGTGGAGATGGGTGCAGGTGTCAGTAGATGGGTGCAGGTGTCAGTATGTGGGTGGATGTGTCAGTAGATGGGTGCAGGTGTCAGTATGTGAGTGCAGTTGACAGTATGTGGCTGGAGGTGTCAGTAGGTGGGGTGTGAGGAGGGTGTGTAATGTGTGGTTTACACTTGAGTTCACTGTATGAGAGGAGGTGGGTCTGTAATGTGTGGTTTACACTTGAGTTCACTGTATGAGAGGAGGTGGGTCTGTAATGTGTGGTTTACACTTGAGTTCACTGTATGTCAGGATGTGTGAGGAGGTGGGTGTGTAATGTGTGGTTTACACTTGAGTTCACTGTATGAGGAGGTGGGTGTGTAATGTGTGGTTTACACTTGAGTTCACTGTATGAGAGGAGGTGGATGTGTAATGTGTGGTTTACACTTGAGTTCACTGTATGGGAGGAGGTGTGAGGAGGTGGGTGTGTAATGTGTGGTTTACACTTGAGTTCACTGTATGGGAGGAGGTGGGTGTGTAATGTGTGGTTTACACTTGACTTCACTGTATGGGAGGAGGTGTGAGGAGGTGTGTGTGTTATGTGTGGTTTACACTTGAGTTCACTGTATGTCAGGATGTGTGAGGAGGTGGGTGTGTAATGTGTGGTTTACACTTGACTTCACTGTATGGGAGGAGGTGTGAGGAGGTGTGTGTGTTATGTGTGGTTTACACTTGAGTTCACTGTATGGGAGGAGGTGGGTGTGTTATGTGTGGTTTACACTTGACTTCACTGTATTGGGGGAGGTGGGTGTGTAATGTGTGGTTTACACTTGAGTTCACTGTATGTCAGGATGTGTGAGGAGGTGGGTGTGTAATGTGTGGTTTACACTTGAGTTCACTGTATGTCAGAATGTGTGAGGAGGTGGGTGTGTAATGTGTGGTTTACACTTGAGTTCACTGTATGTCAGGATGTGTGAGGAGGTGGGTGTTTAATGTGTGGTTTACACTTAAGTTCACTGTATGGGGGGGGGGGGGGGGGGGGGGTCAGGGGGATGTATGAGGAGATGGGTGTGTAATGTGTGGTTTACACTTGAGTTCACTGTATGGGAGGAGGTGTGTGTGTAATGTGTGGTTTACACATGAGTTCACTGTATGGGAGGAGGTGTGAGGAGGTGGGTGTGTAATGTGTGGTTTACACTTGAGTTCACTGTATGGGAGGAGGTGTGTGTAATGTGTGGTTTACACTTGAGTTCACTGTATGGGAAGAGGTGTGTGTAATGTGTGGTTTACACTTGAGTTCACTGTATGGGAGGAGGTGTGAGGAGGTGGGTGTTTAATGTGTGGTTTACACTTCAGTTCACTGTATGTCAGAATGTGTGAGGAGGTGGGTGTGTAATGTGTGGTTTGCACTTGAGTTCACTGTATGGGAGGAGGTGTGTGTAATGTGTGGTTTACACTTGAGTTCACTGTATGTGAGGAGGTGTGTGTAATGTGTGGTTTACACTTGAGTTCACTGTATGGGAGGAGGTGTGTGTAATGTGTGGTTTACACTTGAGTTCACTGTATGGGAGGAGGTGTGAGGAGGTGTGTAATGTGTTGTTTACACTTGAGTTCACTGTATGGGAGGAGGTGTGAGGAGGTGGGTGTTTAATGTGTGGTTTACACTTGAGTTCACTGTATGTCAGAATGTGTGAGGAGGTGGGTGTGTAATGTGTGGTTTACACTTCAGTTCACTGTATGTCAGAATGTGTGAGGAGGTGGGTGTGTAATGTGTGGTTTGCACTTGAGTTCACTGTATGGGAGGAGGTGTGTGTAATGTGTGGTTTACACTTGAGTTCACTGTATGGGAAGAGGTGTGTGTAATGTGTGGTTTACACTTGAGTTCACTGTATGGGAAGAGGTGTGTGTGTTATGTGTGGTTTACACTTGAGTTCACTGTATAGGAGGAGGTGTGAGGAGGTGTGTGTGTCATGTGTGGTTTACACTTGACATCACTGTATTGGAGGAGGTGTGTGTGTGTGTAATGTGTGGTTTACACTTAACTTCACTGTATGGGAGGTGTCAGGAGGTGTGTGTGTTATGTGTGGTTTACAATTGAGTTCAATGTATGTCAGGATGTGTGAGGAGGTGGGTGTGTAATGTGTGGTTTACACTTGAGTTCACTGTATGTCAAAATGTGTGAGGAGGTGAGTGTGTAATGTGTGGTATACACTTGAGTTCACTGTATGTCAGGATGTGTGAGGAGGTGGGTGTGTAATGTGTGGTTTACACTTGAGTTCACTGTATGTCAGAATGTGTGAGGAGGTGGGTGTGTAATGTGTGGTTTACACTTGAGTTCACTGTATGTCAGGATGTGTGAGGAGGTGGGTGTTTAATGTGTGGTTTACACTTAAGTTCACTATATGGGGGGGGGGGGTGTGTGAGGAGATGGGTGTGTAATGTGTTGTTTACACTTGAGTTCACTGTATGGGAGGAGGTGTGTGTAATGTGTGGTTTACACTTGAGTTCACTGTATGTCAGGATGTGTGAGGAGATGGGTGTTTAATGTGTGGTTTACACTTGAGTTCACTGTATGGGAGGAGGTGTGTGTGTAATGTGTGGTTTACAATTGAGTTCACTGTATGGGAGGAGGTGTGAGGAGGTGGGTGTTTAATGTGTGGTTTACACTTGAGTTCACTGTATGGGAGGAGGTGTGTGTGTTATGTGTGGTTTACACTTGAGTTCACTGTATGTCAGGATGTGTGAAGAGGTGGATGTGTAATGTGTGGTTTACACTTGAGTTCACTGTATGGGAGGAGGTGGGTGTGTAATGTGTGGTTTACACTTGAGTTCACTGTATGAGAGGAGGTGGGTCTGTAATGTGTGGTTTACACTTGAGTTCACTGTATGGGAGGAGGTGGATGTGTAATGTGTGGTTTACACTTTAGTTCACTGTATGGGAGGAGGTGGGTATGTAATGTGTGGTTTACACTTGAGTTCACTGTATGTCAGGATGTGTGAGGAGGTGAGTGTGTAATGTGTGGGTTACACTTGAGTTCACTGTATGGGAGGAGGTGGGTGTGTAATGTGTGGTTTACACTTGAGTTCACTGTATGTCAGGATGTGTGAGGAGGTGAGTGTTTAATGTGTGGTTTACACTTGAGTTCACTGTATGGGAGGAGGTGTGTGTGTAATGTGTGGTTTACAATTGAGTTCACTGTATGGGAGGAGGTGTGAGGAGGTGGGTGTTTAATGTGTGGTTTACACTTGAGTTCACTGTATGGGAGGAGGTGTGTGTGTTATGTGCGGTTTACACTTGAGTTCACTGTATGTCAGGATGTGTGAAGAGGTGGATGTGTAATGTGTGGTTTACACTTGAGTTCACTGTATGGGAGGAGGTGGGTGTGTAATGTGTGGTTTACACTTGAGTTCACTGTATGAGAGGAGGTGGGTCTGTAATGTGTGGTTTACACTTGAGTTAACTGTATGGGAGGAGGTGGATGTGTAATGTGTGGTTTACACTTTAGTTCACTGTATGGGAGGAGGTGGGTGTGTAATGTGTGGTTTACACTTGAGTTCACTGTATGTCAGGATGTGTGAGGAGGTGAGTGTGTAATGTGTGGGTTACACTTGAGTTCACTGTATGGGAGGAGGTGTGAGGATGTGGGTGTGTAATGTGTGGTTTACACTTGAGTTCACTGTATGGGAGGAGGTGTGAGGAGGTGGGTGTGTAATGTGTGGTTTACACTTGAGTTCACTGTATGTCAGGATGTGTGAGGAGGTGGGTCTGTAATGTGTGGGTTACACTTGAGTTCACTGTATGTGAGGAGGTGGGTGTGTAATATGTGGGTTACACTTGAGTTCACTGTATGTGAGGAGGTGTGTGTGTAATGTGTGGGTTACACTTGAGTTCACTGTATGTGAGGAGGTGTGTGTGTAATGTGTGGTTTACACTTGAGTTCACTGTATGGGAGGATGTGTGAGGAGGTGGGTGTGTAATGTGTGGTTTACACTTGAGTTCACTGTATGGGAGGAGGTGTGTGTGTGTAATGTGTGGGTTACACTTGAGTTCACTGTATGGGAGGAGGTGTGAGGAGGTGGGTCTGTAATGTGTGGTTTACACTTGAGTTCACTGTATGGGAGTAGGTGTGAGGAAGTGGGTCTGTAATGTGTGGGTTACACTTGACTTCACTGTATGGGGGGATGTGTGAGGAGATGGGTGTATAATGTGTGGGTTACACTTGACTTCACTGTATGTGGGGATGTGTGAGGAGATGGGTGTATAATGTGTGGTTTATTTCCAGGAGGCGGCAGCGGCACCAGCTGAAGAGAAAGTGAAACCTCAGAAAACAGTATCCCAAGATCCGCGATATTCCAAGTTTTTCAAAATGCTTCAAGTGGTGAGTAACTATTAGAATTAACTTATTTTGATTTGCATTTCTAATTAATTATTAATTTGTAATAAGAGTAGCCACATAATTAAAAAATTTTTTAAAACTATCCCAATAATGAGTGGAGTAATGGGTGTTCTATAATTGTGTTTAATGCTGGGATGGCTCACAGTGCAAGAAGCCAAAGAACAAACTTTGTAAACTGTTTGTGTAATTTATTTATTAGCATCTTGATCAGAATTATACCGATCTGTATTTGTGCATGATTCATGAAAATCTCAAAAATAATTACAGATTATCTGTTATTTCTTTTATGTTTACTGGGGCATGAAAAACCCCAATCATCTGCATATTGTGTGAATCAACAAAGTATGCCCATTATTCCTAATCGTATGTTGTGCTGACCACAGTTTGTTTAAAAACAAGGTGTGCAGTGTTCTCGCTGATTCATTTTAGAGGGCACTGTGCCCACCTTTTCGTGTTCTGCCACTCCCATTTCACCATCGGCCACCCATCTTTATTTTTTTGCATCTTACTATGTTTTACAGCACCCAGCTCCTCCATTTCAAAATGTACACTTTTTTCACAGACTTAAAAAAATTGATCAGTCTGCACACTGGACATCAAAGGAGTGTGTATGGATAAAACCTTCAGTAGCATACAACAGTTATCATTAATAATTTAACAGTATTTTTAACAACCTTTATTGTGTCCCATACCAGTATCCATTTGTCTGTTTAATACACGCAATAAAAGTTATATTTTATCTGAACAATAAAAGCATTGATTATTAAATGAGCTGTGACAATTGTGGAGACATTTTACTCACCAGTCTTGTTTCAGGGGGTTCCAGCGATGGCTCTGAGGAACAAAATGTTGGCTGAGGGTCTCAATCCAGACTTGATAGAGTGAGCAACATTTATTTATTGTTGATGAGCTATTTCTAGTTATAATTCACTTTTATATATTGTTAATGAGCTATTTCTAGTTATAATTCACTTTTATTTATTGTTAATGAGCTATTTCTAGTTATAATTCACTTTTATTTATTGTTAATGAGCTATTTCTAGTTGTAATTCACTTTTATCTATTGTTAATGAGCAATTTCTAGTTATAATTCACTTTTATCTATTGTTAATGAGCTATTTCTAGTTATAATTCACTTTTATGTACTATTAATGAGCTATTTCTAGTTGTAATTCACTTTTATCTATTGTTAATGAGCTATTTCTAGTTATAATTCACTTTTATGTACTATTAATGAGCTATTTCTAGTTATAATTCACTTTTATATATTGTTAATGAGCTATTTCAAGTTGTAATTCACTTTTATATATTGTTGATGAGCTATTTCACTTTTATATATTGTTAATGAGCTATTTCTAGTTGTATACTTTTATTCACTTTTATTATAATTCACTTTTATATATTGTTAATGAGCTATTTCTAGTTATAATTCACTTTTATATATTGTTAATGAGCTATTTCTAGTTGTAATTCACTTTTATATATTGTTAATGAGCTATTTCTAGTTATAATTCACTTTTATTTATTGTTGATGAGCTATTTCTAGTTATAATTCACTTTTATATATTGTTAATGAGCTATTTCTAGTTGTAATTCACTTTTATATATTGTTAATGAGCTATTTCTAGTTGTAATTCACTTTTATATATAATTATTTCTAGTTGTAATGAGCTATTTCTAGTTATAATTCACTTTTATTTATTGTTAATGAGCTATTTCTAGTTATAATTCACTTTTATATATTGTTAATGAGCTATTTCTAGTTGTAATTCACTTTTATATATTGTTAATGAGCTATTTCTAGTTATAATTCACTTTTATTTATTGTTGATGAGCTATTTCTAGTTGTAATTCACTTTTATATATTGTTGATGAGCTATTTCAAGTTGTAATTCAGTACTTTTATGTACTATTAATGAGCTATTTGAAGTTGTAATTCAGTACTTTTATGTACTATTAATGAGCTATTTCTAGTTGTAATTCACTTTTATATATTGTTGATGAGCTATTTCTAGTTGTAATTCACTTTTATATATTGTTGATGAGCTATTTCTAGTTGTAATTCAGTACTTTTATGTACTATTAATGAGCTATTTCAAGTTGTAATTCAGTACTTTTATGTACTATTAATGAGCTATTTCTAGTTGTAATTCAGTACTTTTATGTACTATTAATGAGCTATTTCTAGTTGTAATTCAGTACTTTTATGTACTATTAATGAGCTATTTCAAGTTGTAATTCAGTACTTTTATGTACTATTAATGAGCTATTTCTAGTTATAATTCAGTACTTTTATGTACTATTAATGAGCTATTTCTAGTTGCGTGGTGATGAATAATGTTAACAAATATTATTTGTATCATTACAGAATAAACTACCAATACAATTTGTTCAGGCAGGTCAACTCTATATGTAGCTTTGAAAGATAACTGGTATCTAATAGTAACTAACTGAACCAAACACGTTCACAAAGCATTGTGACAGTGCATACAAAATGTGACATTATATGTTTAAATGTGTCATTTCCTTCAGATTTTGCACTCAAATTAAATTTATTTTGTTGGTAATTAAATTATTTGGTTGTAATATTTGATGAGTATGTAACGGAAAATATGTGACTTTTATAGATCTCCTTTAAGTGAAACCAATATAAAAATAGGACATTGGTCTCCCCCCCCCCCTTCATTACACTTACATTCACTAGCTACTGAATGTAACAATAGGACATGGGTGTCTCCCCCCCCCTTACACTTACATTCACTAGCTACTGAATGTAAAAATAGGACATGGGTCTACCCCCCCCTCCATTACACTTACATTCACTAGCTACTGAATGTAACAATAGGACATGGGTCTCCCCCCCCCCCCTCCATTACACTTACATTCACTAGCTACTGAATGTAAAAATAGGACATGGGTCTCCCCCCCCCCTCCATTACACTTACATTCACTAGCTACTGAATGTAACAATAGGACATGGGTCTCCCCCCCCCCCCATTACACTTACATTCACTAGCTACTGAATGTAACAATAGGACATGGGTCTCCCCCCCCCCTCCATTACACTTACATTCACTAGCTACTGAATGTAACAATAGGACATGGGTCTCCCCCCCCCCCTCCATTACACTTACATTCACTAGCTACTGAATGTAACAATAGGACATGGGTCTCCCCCCCCCCCTCCATTACACTTACATTCACTAGCTACTGAATGTAACAATAGGACATGGGTCTCCCCCCCCCCTCCATTACACTTACATTCACTAGCTACTGGATGTAACAATAGGACATGGGTCTCCCCCCCCCCTCCATTACACTTACATTCACTAGCTACAGAATGTAACAATAGAACATGGATCTCCCCCCCCCATTACACTTACATTCACTAGCTACTGAATGTAACAATAGGACATGGGTCTCCCCCCTTACACTTACATTCACTAGCTACTGAATGTAACAATAGGACATGGGTCTCCCCCCTTACACTTACATTCACTAGCTACTGAATGTAACAATAGGACATGAGTCTCCCCCCTCCATTACACTTACATTCACTAGCTACTGAATGTAACAATAGGACATGAGTCTCCCCCCTCCATTACACTTACATTCACTAGCTACTGAATGTAACAATAGGACATGAGTCTCCCCCCTCCGTTACACTTACATTCACTAGCTACTGAATATAACAATAGGACATGGGTCCACCCCCCTTACACTTACATTCACTAGCTACTGAATGTAACAATAGGACATGAGTCTCCCCCCTCCGTTACACTTACATTCACTAGCTACTGAATGTAACAATAGGACATGGGTCGCCCCCCCCCCCTTACACTTACATTCACTAGCTACTGAATGTAACAATAGGACATGAGTCTCCCCCCTCCGTTACAGTTACATTCACTAGCTACTGAATGTAACAATAGGACATGAGTCTCCCCCCTCCGTTACACTTACATTCACTAGCTACTGAATGTAACAATAGGACATGGGTCTCCTCCCCTCCGTTACACTTACATTCACTAGCTACAGAATGTAACAATAGAACATGGGTCTCTCCCCCCCCCCCATTACACTTACATTCACTAGCTACTGAATGTAACAATAGGACATGGGTCTCCCCCCCCCCTCCGTTACACTTACATTCACTAGCTAATGAATGTAACAATAGGACATGGGTCTCCCCCCTTACAGTTACATTCACTAGCTACTGAATGTAGCAATAGGACATGGGTCTCCCCCCTTACACTTACATTCACTAGCTACTGAATGTAACAATAGGACATGAGTCTCCCCCCTCCGTTACACTTACATTCACTAGCTACTGAATGTAACAATAGGACATGGGTCGCCCCCCCCCCCCTTACACTTACATTCACTAGCTACTGAATGTAACAATAGGACATGAGTCTCCCCCCTCTGCTACACTTACATTCACTAGCTACTGAATGTAACAATAGGACATGGGTCCACCCCCCTTACACTTACATTCACTAGCTACTGAATGTAACAGTAGGACATGGATCTTCCCCTCTCCGTTACACTTACATTCACTAGCTACTGAATGTAACAATAGGACATGAGTCTCCCCCCTCCGTTACACTTACATTCACTAGCTATTGAATGTAAAAGTAGAACAGGGATCCCCATATACATCCAGACACTACCTTTTGGCATGTTAAAACAAACTAGTTCTTTTTGTGTTCACATATTGAAGTGGTTCTAAAGTACTAGTACTACCTATCATTCACATGGTAAGTTTCTGTTTTAAAATGTAATAACTGTTATCGTTTCTGTTTTCAGTACCCCGGACGCCCCGGCTCCTGATGGTGGTGACAGTTCAGGTGGTGGAGCAGCAACCGCAGCGGCAAACAGTGACAGTGACGACTTCAGTGATAAGAGCAGTGAACCAAACAGTGACAACGACGACTTCAGTGACTGAAATAACACTTATATTAGTTTTATTATTATTAACACCACACACAGCCACAGTGAACCAAACAGTGACAACGATGACTTTAGTGATTGAAATAACACTTATATTAGTTTTATTATTATTAACACCACAAACAGCCATAATGAACCAAACAAGTGACAGTGATGTCATCTGTGATGGAAATAGCACTCAGAACACATTATTTAATACCACACAATGGATGAATCTTCAGTCATTAAATATGTGCAATTTAGTTTAAATGTATTTAATGCCATCATACGAAATAAGCAGTCTTTCCCTACATTTGTCAGTACAGGTATTGTTACAAATATGTGCAATTTAGTTTAAATGTATTTAATGCCATCATACAAAATAAGCAGTCTTTCCCTGCATTTGTCAGTACAGGTATTGTTACAAACATGAGACCTGTTGAATGATAGTATTGTCATTTTGAGACTGCTTCCTAGATTGTAATATTTCCCTGCATTTGTCAGTACAGGTTGTTACAAACATTAGACCTGTTGAATGATAGTATTGTCATTTTGATACTGCTTCCTAGATTGTAATGATATTTCCCTGCATTTGTCAGTACAGGTTGTTACAAACATTAGACCTGTTGAATGATAGTATTGTCATTTTGAGACTGCTTCCTAGATTGTAATGATATTTCCCTGCATTTGTCAGTACAGGTTGTTACAAACATTAGACCTGTTGAATGATAGTATTGTCATTTTGATACTGCTTCCTAGATTGTAATGATATTTCCCTGCATTTGTCAGTACAGGTTGTTACAAACATGAGACCTGTTGAATGATAGTATTGTCATTTTGATACTGCTTCTTAGGTTGTAATGATATTTCTAAACTGAAAAGAACACATTGCTGCTTCTCATTGTGTAATATAGTCACTGATAAAAGATATTGCACTGTCAGCCTGACCTCTGTCTTATTGCACCTTTCACTATATAAGTGGACTGGTCCGGACATCCCATAATACCCAGGGATCCTCTTCAGGTCATGTGACATCTTCTTTCTTCTTTGTCCTGACCAACATGGAGAGGACGACGAAGCTGTGTGAACTATGTTTGATTATTTGATGTACTTCAGGGCATAGCTTCCACACACCGTTCCACCCACAGTTCCACCCACAGTTCCACCCACCGTTCCACCCACCGTTCCACCCACAGTTCCACATGGACAATGGCCCAGACATGGCCTTAGTATTGGCCGGGTACTCCTGACAACCAACATCATAATATTCCCAATCAGCCAGTTTATCTGCTGACTGACTGACTAAACTGGCATATTTCAGTAACTGAGAGAAAGCTCTGAATAATTTTTACAGTAAACTGCCATAAAAATATTAAAACCTTTTTTTTTGAACAGCAATAAATACTGTTTAAACATATTTCAGCATAGAAATGTCTAAAAGTGTCTGTTAGTGGCCCTGGAGACGTTTATATGGCAGTCATACTGCTGGTATACAGTCCACTTAGTGTCACTTGGTTTGATCATTTTCATGACTGGGTGATCCAACACAGCTTGCATTTCAGCAAGGCAGGCTGCTTTCTTTGGACTATAATGTAAATGTTTTCAAATGGCCATCTTGGTAGCAGATATAAAAGGAAGTGTTGGAATGTTTTTGAACTCTCAACCAAGGCCAGGTGCAAGATCATGGCAGAGTACATACATGACCTTCAGAGATCAATTGACACCTATGCTTATGTATACTCCATGTTTCTTCCCTGACATGGTACACAATGAGCACACTCATCTTGATAGTGGATGTATCTGTTGACTCGTGAACATTACTAGCATCACTATAGGGTCCTCCAGCCATTTGCTGATTGTTAAACTGAATTCTTGCACAATGTCTGACATGCAATTTTCATTGCTTGGTGCATTCTCCAGCCATAGTTTGAGATCTTCATCACCAGTTTTAACTTGCAGCATGAAAGAATCATAAAAGCAAAAAATTAATACTTCCTGTGACACAAGTAATATATTGTTCTAATAAGTTTAATGGGTTTTTTAAATACTTTTTTTGTTCACTTTTGCTTTCTTTAAATTTCCTTAGTTCAGTTTGTATCACTAATCAACTCAACTGAAATTCATAGGTTTTAGTCATGCAGCTTTTATATTTGGGAAAAGCTGTGATTGATAATGGTTGAGCTAGTCTTAATTCTGTCAAAGTTTTGTCTGTCTGTGGCTGAATGTTTTGCATCAGACCCTTCCAACAGTAATAAACGAAGATTTACGTTCTTACCTTCCCGAATTGCTCTTTGTAATGATGGGGTTAAGGCATCTATGTGTGGTAGCATGTTAGATGGAATTCTGTTTGGTGTGGTATTCTTCTTCCATACTGACATCCCTGCTACTGAGCCAAACCTATCCAAATTTCCTGTCTCATTTACAGAACATGATGTTGATGTATGGATGTTATTGTTTCACTGTATAATCCCCCATATACTGATGCCAGGTTACCCCCATTGTTAATGTTAGAATCATTCTGTTTGTTCATCAAACATCCAGTTTGTTTTTGCATGGTTGACATCATCTGTTGTTGACTGTTAATCAGCTGTAGTAGAGGAGCTGTGGAGTTGTGGGCTATCTCTGGATTACCACTGTCACAACGGTGTGGACCACTGGTCGAACTGCAGTCACAACGGTGTGGACCACTGGTCGAACTGCAGTCACAACGGTGTGGACCACTGGTCGAAGTCACAACGGTGTGGACCACTGGTCGAACTGCAGTCACAACGGTGTGGACCACTGGTCGAACTGCAGTCACAACGGTGTGGACCACTGGTCGAACTGCAGTCACAACGGTGTGGACCACTGGTCGAACTGCAGTCACAATGGTGTGGACCACTGGTCGAACTGCAGTCACAATGGGACCACTGGTCGAACTGCAGTCACAACGGTGTGGACCACTGGTCGAACTGCAGTCACAATGGGACCACTGGTCGAACTGCAGTCACAACGGTGTGGACCACTGGTCGAACTGCAGTCACAACGGTGTGGACCACTGGTCGAACTGCAGTCACAACGGTGTGGACCACTGGTCGAACTGCAGTCACAATGGGACCACTGGTCGAACTGCAGTCACAACGGTGTGGACCACTGGTCGAACTGCAGTCACAACGGTGTGGACCACTGGTCGAACTGCAGTCACAACGGTGTGGACCACTGGTCGAACTGCAGTCACAACGGTGTGGACCACTGGTCGAACTGCAGTCACAACGGTGTGGACCACTGGTCGAACTGCAGTCACAACGGTGTGGACCACTGGTCGAACTGCAGTCACAACGGTGTGGACCACTGGTCGAACTGCAGTCACAATGGGACCACTGGTCGAACTGCAGTCACAACGGTGTGGACCACTGGTCGAACTGCAGTCACAATGGGACCACTGGTCGAACTGCAGTCACAACGGTGTGGACCACTGGTCGAACTGCAGTCACAACGGTGTGGACCACTGGTCGAACTGCAGTCACAACGGTGTGGACCACTGGTCGAACTGCAGTCACAACGGTGTGGACCACTGGTCGAACTGCAGTCACAACGGTGTGGACCACTGGTCGAACTGCAGTCACAACGGTGTGGACCACTGGTCGAACTGCAGTCACAATGGTGTGGACCACTGGTCGAACTGCAGTCACAACGGTGTGGACCACTGGTCGAACTGCAGTCACAATGGGACCACTGGTCGAACTGCAGTCACAACGGTGTGGACCACTGGTCGAACTGCAGTCACAACGGTGTGGACCACTGGTCGAACTGCAGTCACAACGGTGTGGACCACTGGTCGAACTGCAGTCACAACGGTGTGGACCACTGGTCGAACTGCACTGTCAGTGTACATCTTGCTCCAAGTGACATGTATTTCCACTGCCAATCATTCCAGTCCCTTCAATAGTGTTATCTGCTGTTGGTTCTGCTACTTTTGTATCCCAGCAGTAGCGGGTTGTCGATTTAACACATTGTCTTCATACAAATGAATTGAAGTTGCCACTTTCATGGAATAATGAGTAACAATTCCTGCCATTTTCAATTCAATTTTTAGTTTGTTAGCTATCCAGTTCTTGTGATTTGTTAGCTGTCCAGTTCTTGTCATTTGTCAGCTGTCCAGTTCTTGTGATTTGTCAGTTCTTGTGACTTGTCAGCTGTCCAGTTCTTGTGATTTGTTTGATCGTAAGGCTCAGTGTGAGCAGGTCTCATCCGCTTAGGACGAGATGCCATGTTCCTGATTTCTAGATTAAAACACTTGATTATCAGTAAGACACATTGTCCAAGAAACAGCCAGACGACAAAACATTTCAACAAATTTATAGACAAACAAACATGAATGTACAAAATGATAATACCACCCCAACACAATGCTGCCCTAATCTCAAACTAACCCCCCCCCCCCCCCCCCCCAAAAAAAAAACAACCCCAAACCGTATTCTGGTGTCCATGATTTGCCAGTCTGAGCCCACTAACTTCTAGTCAGTCAGTGTCTGAGCCTTTTTAAATGTCCCTATTTTGGCTCAGTCACCTGCAAGACCACCAGGCAACCAATCGGTCCCCAGAATCTAACCTTTAAGGTCATTGTAAACTGATCCACCATGACACCCAAGGGTACAATGTAGTATATTCCAAAAGGTGGAAATACAATATATATGCAATGATTGACTATTAAGAATGATCCCACAAATAAAAAGGTGATACAAACAAGGTTATATAAACAACAATATGCATTAAAATGAACTTAATGAACAAAACTCACCTAAAAATGTAAGTTATAGGGTGGTCATGATAGCAATCATCCAAATCAATAAACCAGTAAATGAGTGGGATCCAAGGGTAGTCTGTATATCCAAGCACACCAGCTGAGCTGTGAAATCTGGAAAATAACACATCAATGAATAGTCATGGTTCCAAAGTTGGTACCCTATGTAAAAAAAATCAGCCATTTTATTTCAGGGACTACTTTCACCTCCAATGTATGGTGTGACATATGTCCCATGTACCATAGGATGCATAATATGTTAAAGTCAAGTGATGTGCTCAGCTGTATTAAAAGTGACTGAAATATATATGAATATAATGTTATATGTAAAAAAATATTTCATATGACAATCACAATAAGTTGTAATGTAATGTAAGGCCAAAACAAATAATTAATTGCAAAAGTGAAAACCAAACCAAAACCAATAATTAAATGTAACCAACCTAATTATATATCTGTAAACTTAACATTGCCTGATCATAGTCCTCTACTAAATGATCAACATCGTAAATCTCATAACCATCAGAGCCATAAGTGATTTCATAGACTGCATCCAGCTCTCCATCTCGTCCACTTTTCAAGTTGGTAACAATGCCATCATACCATTTTGAAGTACCTACAACAAATGAATTATATGACACCTTCAATATGGTGCATGTAATTTAATAAATAACTACTGAATCCTTGATAGACAACAAATAACATTATGACACAATTAATTGCAATATGTTGTAGTAAACCAAACCCAACCTCATACTTGTTGACAGTATAACTATAAGTATTTAACTAATACATATTTCACAATGTGTTCAAGTGAACAATACCGTTGTCTTCATCCACAATCCACAGGTGGCTAATATGTCTCCCAATGAAATGAATGTTCCTCCGTCTTGTAGGTCGGACCGAGGCAGGGGTATATGATGTTGATGGAATAGGCGGTGTTGAAGGCCTTGTGCGCCGTACAGTGGTGCTCGTTTCAGTTGGATGCTGAAACACATAAATATAACTTTGTATTATGTCATATCAGCAGAATCATGACAACATCCAAATTGTTGTAATTTGTATTTACCATGTCATGTTGATGAAATTAAATACATAACATTATGAAATGTAAAAGGTGATAATGCATTAAATATGCACTGTAAAAGTTACAATTGTCATGGTTCTGGGTTTTTTAAATTATTTTGAATAAATAAGTATAATTCATTTCAGGAAACACCAAATAATGGGCTAATTGTGACAATATGATGAAAATTGTAATGTTGTGCAATACAATGTAGGTGGTTACACAACAATTTAACCCAAAAATCTTACTTACATGTATTCCAAAAAATTTACATAGTCAACTATTTTGAAGTATACAGTGAAATAAGTTCTATCAACACTATATATGTCAATATGAAAATGTTTTAGTTCCACGAATAAATTACATCATTTTGTAGTAATATTTTGTTGTGAAATAGTTGAAGGTATAATCTGTACATGTTAAAATTACAAATATAAGAATATTTGTATAAGGTGTCTCCATTTACAACTACGACAGTGCAAAGTTATGTCAAGCAGGTTTATACAATAAAAAATATACCCAAATTCCAGGTTCTCTTATGCCCGGATATTTTCCATAGCGGGGAGCAGCTAGTTCAGGCAGTAAACACTTGTAGAAATGTTGAAGTTTGGCCAACATTCTGGTATCCCATAGGTGAATGTCTCTGTAAATCCTCTCCACATGTAGCTGATACAGGTTTACTGTTCTGATAACAAAGTCCAACCAATCTTTTTGGAATATATTCAACTGGCCCTGGATTTGAAAATAATATTTATGGTTAGTCTTCAATCTCAGTTTTCCTTTGTCTTTCAGTAGACAGAAATTCTTTTGTGTCTTCACAGTGTCCTCCAATGAAATAGATTGTTTTTGCAATAAAAACTTCATCTCCAGCAGTCCCTGCTCACCGGTTGTCACTGATGTCACCAAACCATCGGTACTGGCTGCCAAGTATGAATGGATTGGATGAATACACAATCCTTGGGGCTCAATGTTTACTTTATCCTCATCTTGGGATTATTTTAACAGGTATTCTTGGATAGTTGCATCCTCACCAGTCAACCCAGCAGATGTCTACATGGTTCCTGTGAACGAACTGTATAACAGCCTCTTGATAATAGGTGTGACAGGGATCCTGGGGTTTCTATTACAAATATCTCCAAAATTGGATGATGTAAGACGCTTTCGTCTTTCATCCTTCCATTTTTGACAATTTGATTGTGCTTTGGTCATCTGCAAGATATGAATTTTGTATGGGATAGTAAGCTCAACTTGATGTTTCTTTTATACAGCCATAACATTTTGCAATTCTGCGGTTGATATCCAATGAGTCGGGGCCATATTCCAATTTGTCTTTTTGAGACAAACTATCCTTGGCAGCTCCCAATTTCTGCTTCCAACGTTTGGTTTTGTACACTGGCCTTGCTGATAGTCTCTGATTTAAAGCTATTTTTTGTGCACGCTCATCATATAGAGTTTGAAACACAGAAGAAGGAGGAGTCTGTGTCACTGCCTTCCAAACTAACGGTGACCAACCTACTCCCAAATTTTGTCGCAGGGAACCACCATAACATCTGGCATGCCACGACCCTCGGTTGCATCTGTTATAAAATTTTCCACCATCAAACTTGCACTTAATATTCATCCATGTTTCAGCTAAATTTGTTGTGAAATTGCCCAATAATCTGGATGATTTTTCCGCTACTCTTCATGATATTGGAAACATCTCGAATTAAATCCTTATCAACGTGATCCATACATGATGTCGCCAGTCGGGACTGTTCTTGGGCTGATAACGATGATCCATCTACCCAACAGAAAGACTGGTCATCTATAACTAGGTCCAGTGGATCATCATCCTGTGGGACATTCTCCTCCGCTTTAATATCATCGGCTGCTCCTTGTTTTGGGTTTTTTGCAAAATTCCGAACAGTTACTGTGATTGCCAAATACATGATGTACTGAATTCCTAATGTCGTGTTCTAATTTCTTTGTTGCCAACTTCATTTCAGATTCCTCAGAACGCATACGGATTGCACACCGTACAGCTGAAACCAGTTGTATACATACTGTTTTAGTCAATTTTCCAATTCCTTTATAGTTAGGGTTGGCATCTACCAGTTTCTCCAGATTGGACCTTAAACATTTGCATACATGGTTGGAGCATTCCACTTTTTTAACATGATGGCCCCATACTGGGACTAGTTCTTGTATTCTTGCATATACAGAATTGTCACCATCCCCAACAATCCTCATGTAGCGTGCGCCATGATCTTGTTTGGCCCTACAGAATCCATCAACAATAATATCACATTCCATAGCCTGACTCGAGTTTTGCCAGTTTTTATAACAGGTGTGTGGTTGTGCCTCCTTCTTCTGTGCAGCTGCTCTATCACAAATGTAGCAGGTTTTATTTCTGATTCCAAAATGCAATATTTTACGGGTCACCTGTCCAATGATGATGGCTACACCACCAGCAGCATTGTAACTGTGTTTATGGCTTCTCTTACTCCAGCCGCCATCACATACAACTGTGATGGCCGGAACACCTTGAAAAAAATCATTTCTTTCATCTGCCAATTTCTTTTCTTCAGCCCCAGCTACAGCCATTTCTTTGTTTAGAATATTGCACCACCATTGGCCAATGTCCTGTTCGATGGAAGTGAAAGTGGGCTGTGACATACTTGGAATGCCCATTGTTCCTAAACATTCAGTTAGTTTAGATAAGCCACCTCCTGTGACCATGGTACCCCAAACTGCGTTAACATTAATATCAAACCTTTTATGTGGAACACATGTTTCTATCTTCGGTGAGGTCTGCAGGGGGAATATCCTATAACATCCTTGACACTGTATGTGAAGAATACTAGCCAATCCCTGCCTCTGAGTTTCCGCTGTCAGTTTGATAGTTGGTCTTCCAATTAGCGCACATAGTTGAGCTTTTTCACATAATGCTGTATGTGACGACACTTGAGCTACATGCTTTTCAAGTTGCAATAAATTCAGAATTCTGTATCCATCCGGAGAAGGTTTGTAAATATGTTTAAAAATGACTTTCAAACATCCTGGCCACTGTTTTATTGTGAAAAAACTGTTTTCCTTGTGAGTTGGAAATAATGAGTTCACTTGTATTTTAAATTTTAAATTTCTTCGTTTTGTTTTATAAGAACAAGATTATCTGTCTGAAGGTCTGTTGAACCTTTTACATCTTGTCCGCTTCGATGCCATGGTGAACTGAGGAGCAGCACATGGTAACATTTTTCTCAATCATGTGATATCCTTTTGTTATTTAAATATACACAGGATAATTGCCATATAAAACTGTTGAAGCCCTTACATGGTCACAAAATTTTTTCAATCATGTGATATCTATTTGTTATTTAAATATACACAGGATAATTGCAATACAAAAGTGTTGAAGCCCTTACCATGAATATTTTTCTTTTCATCATTTCAATCCAATAGAAAAGAGTTTTCTAACTTGGCTTTCATGGTGTACCATACAACACTGTTCAATAACTATCAGTCTTTTTACTCATAAGAAGTATAATTTAACTACACATACATCATTTTTAAAATTATATATTACCATCACCGTTCAAATAACTATAAATTCAATACTTCAGTATTTAATTTCATTAAAAAGTGTTATTTAGTTTACAAACGTCATCAACATATAATGCTTGACAACGAATATTGCAATGAAACACATGCATTTTAGAACTGTCACAGTCATTCTAGCAATCTATTATGGTAACTAAATGAAATCGGTGTATCGATCGCACATAACATTGTGTTAGTCATGTATGGAATAGTGTTTAACACACATATTAATATGGGTTGTGGTTGTATATAACATGGTAAAGTTTTATTTGGTACTTACAATAACTTGATCTGAAATTGTTGAGCAAAAAGAATCGGCTCACACCGGAACCGGAAGTTGTAATGACAAAATATAGTTCTTATTCATTTGACATTTCAGTGTTATAACTGTGTTAGGTTATTAATAATTTCTACAAATATTTAATTACTGACTGCTTTAAATATGGATATTTGCATTAATATGTGAAATGTGCTACATTCTTAACAACAAAACATTAGAGTAATAATACAGTTGTAAGGTGATAGTCAAATGGATGAACAGAGATGTAAACAAATGGTTTTAGGTCCTATAAAACAATGCATTATTTGCAATCGTGTGGTTAATTCAGGAATCAAAGTTATAGTATCATTTCACAATTTCATCACTAACTTATATCATTTGATGTAGGTGGCATACACTTCGCCGATTGAATGTTGTGGCTCTTTTCTGGATTTTACCACATGTATAAAGAAATCGTAGACAAGATGGCGACCATAAATAGTAGCATGGTAGTGAATATTTGTTGAACATTGTGATTAATTGCGTACATTTATCTTTAAAATACAGTTTAGTTGATGTTCTACCAAAAATGATATTTTAAAAAAACATTTGTTATGTACATATACTCGGTGCATTGCTGCAATGCATATTTAGAGTAATTTAGGTTTCATTTGTTATGTACATATACTCGGTGCATTGCTGCAATGCATATTTAGAGTAATTTAGGTTTCATTTTGTTTCTTTATGAAGTTGTTTCATTACCTTTTGTTTATTACATCTTTAATATGGTGTCTATAATTATAGCTTTTCTGTTGGATACCTTGTATCCAAGGTAACCATTATTCCAAATGTAATTTTATTTTCAACCTCTCAACTCAGAATCACTATATGTAGGTCGCTTTACAATGACCTTAAACTGCAGTGTGCCTGAGATATGCATGAAACCTGGTATTTTTTAATAGGAGCTGATGAAAATTTATTTTAGTACATTAAATATTTTAAAAAGTATTGTTTTTACAGAACAAATTCTTGTTCGCTGGATAAAGTTTAAAACCAGTGTATGCTGTTCTCAGTCCTGTCACCAACTGCAACATACTTCAGTTCATAGCATCTATCCTACAGTGAAAACATGATTGTATTGTTAATGTTAGGAGTCCTCATGATATGGACTTTCAGATGTCATGTTGTCAAACCAAGTCTGTTGTATCTTTCTGTTGGTGATTTCTCCAAGTAGTGCTCATCAGATACCTCTCAGCATGGTTAAACCCAGCTGACATCTGCCTTCCAGATAATTTCTTACGCCTCAACTACTGGGATGATACACACTACTCAATCAACTATCTCAAGGCAGAAGTCTGGCAATTCCTTTTTTAAAATTCTGCTTGTCCGACTCGACTAATGAAAGAAATTCCATTTTTCACATCAGTTTGTCCATTTATTTTCATTTCATTTCAGCTTATTTTCATGCTTATATCCAATTGAGGTTCAAGCACAATGTTCTGGGCACACACACCACAGCTATCTGGGCTGTCCAGGACTGTGTTAGTTGTTAATTGTTAGTTGTTAGTGAGAGAGAAGAGGGTGTAGTGGCCTTACACCTACCCATTGAGTCGTTAAAACTCGCTCTGGGTGGGAGCCGGTACCAGGCTGCGAACCCTGTACCAGCCTTATGTCCAATGGCTTAACCACGACGCCATCGAGGCCAGTCATCTTCATTAAATGCATCACTGGTTGACATTAGTTGCCTCCCCTACATCAGTAATATGTGAAATTATTAATACACCATGGCAACTCTTTGAGTCTTCCATAAATAACTGAATTCACAAAATGACAAATACTTCATATGTTAAGAGTAATTTACATTCTTCAACACTTCAAATGTTACGAGTAATTTACATTTTTCAACACTTCAAATGTCAAGAGTAATTTACATTCCTTACCACTTCAAATGTTAAGAGTAATTTACATTCTTTACCACTTAAAATGTTACGAGTAATTTACATTATTCAACACTTCAAATGTTGAGTTATTTATTTCATTCACCACTTCACTTAGACACTCTTCCTTTTATATTGGAAACGTTTAAAAAATTTCTTTAATGTTATAATTTTCGGATTTTTCAGGTAGTAAAATTCAGAATTGGAAGTAAACAAATGTCACCACTTTCATAGTGGAATCAAGACACTATGATTTAACCCAGGTTATCTGTCCACACAGGAATGTAAAAGTTAACCTGGGTAAAAGTGAATTCTGTCCTGGTATGATTGCAGAGTTAGAATAATGAAGGTTAAATTTTAGTTCTGCAATTTAGTGCTTGTTTAATCCATGGTCGATCTTGGATCTATCCCCGTTGGTGGTCCCAATGGGCTATTTCTCATTCCAGCCAGTGCAACACGACTGGTATATCAAAGACTTTGGTATGTGCACTTCTGTTTGTGGGATGGTGCATATAAAATATCCCTTGCTAGTAATGGAAAAACGTAGCGAGTTTCATCTCTAAGACAGTATGTAAAATATGCTAGTAATGGAAAACCGTAGCGCGAGTTTCATCTCTAAGACAGTATGTAAAATATGCTAGTAATGGAAACCGTAGTGCGAGTTTCATCTCTAAGACAGTATGTAAAATATGCTAGTAATGCAAACCGTAGCGCGAGTTTCCTCTTTAAGATAGTATGTAAAATATGCTAGTAATGGAAACCGTAGTGCGAGTTTCATCTCTAAGACAGTATGTAAAATATGCTAGTAATGCAAACCGTAGCGCGAGTTTCCTCTTTAAGACAGTATATAAAATATGCTAGTAATGGCAAACCGTAGCGCGAGTTTCATCTCTAAGACAGTATGTAAAATATGCTAGTAATGGCAAACCGTAGTGCGAGTTTCATCTCTAAGACAGTATATAACATGTTTGATGTGCAATAGCCGACGATTAATCAATAAATGTACTAGATAGTAGTGTCATTAAATAAACTAACTTTCAATGTGTAGACACTTGACCAAGTGTAAACAAAATATTAAGTAGATTGGCAATTTGTTATCCATGTACTGGTATGTTTAACAGTACTGTGTACCTTGATTTGTTATTAATGTACCAGCATGTTTAACAGTACTGTGTACCTCATAGATATTGTGTTACTAATGTCATGGGGGTTTTCAAAACTGATCAGTCAGTGATAACAAGTGAATGAGAATTTTTATTTCTTTTATGTGTATATAAGTATGAAATTGTCTTCCAATGATATAGTGTATTTTCATGTTAAACAATCCAAAAATATTTTTCAGAAAATTCATTTTAAATTGATTTTATTTATTTATTTTTTTGCTGGATAAATAATGTGTGGAATGATTTTGGTCTATAATATAAAATGTTTTTTTTGGGGGGTGGGGGGTGGGGGTGAAAATAACAGAATAGTCGATAATAATAATGAATGTGTTACCAGTGATTATCAAGTTTATGTGCCATGTGAAATCATTTGTCACATGTTAGAGCTCTTGAGAAGTGAAATTGATTTAATATAGGACATCAATTTGATAAAAACTGCTAACTTGTTATTATTTATGTGTCTGCCAGTATGATGATATATTTTTCTCATTGAATTATTAATATATTTAGTGGTGTGAATTATCATGTATTTATTCCAACTGAAGACGGACAGCTGTTATTACGTTCACTGTGATATGTGTTACCTGTGAGTGGATTCCTGGGACAACCTAAACTGGTCGTGTTATGTGGTGAGGTTTAAAACAGAGTTATGGTTACTGTGGTCATGTTCTTACTGTGGTATTTGAAATACTGATTTTGATGACATAATTGTGAACAATAAGAACTGATCTAGAACACTGACGACATGAAGGGATGGGACATAGCACAGTGGTAAGAACAATAACAACTGATATAGAACACTGACGACATGAAGGGACGGGACATAGCACAGTGGTAAGAACAATAACAACTGATATAGAACACTGACGACATGAAGGGACGGGACATAGCCCAGTGGTAAGAACAATAACAACTGATATAGAACACTGACGACATGAAGGGACGGGACATAGCCCAGTGGTAAGAACAATAAGAACTGATATAGAACACTGACGACATGAAGGGACGGGACATAGTCCAGTGGTAAGAACAATAACAACTGATATAGAACACTGACGACATGAAGGGACGGGACATAGCCCAGTGGTAAGAACAATAACAACTGATATAGAACACTGACGACATGAAGGGACGGGACATAGCCCAGTGGTAAGAACAATAACAACTGATATAGAACACTGACGACATGAAGGGACGGGACATAGCCCAGTGGTAAGAACAATAACAACTGATATAGAACACTGACGACATGAAGGGACGGGACATAGCCCAGTGGTAAGAACAATAACAACTGATATAGAACACTGACGACATGAAGGGACGGGACATAGCCCAGTGGTAAGAACAATAACAACTGATATAGAACACTGACGACATGAAGGGACGGGACATAGCCCAGTGGTAAGAACAATAAGAACTGATATAGAACACTGACGACATGAAGGGACGGGACATAGCCCAGTGGTAATGGGTTCGCCTGATGTGCGGTTGGTTTAGGATTGATCCCCATAAGTGGGCCGATTGTTTTTTTTGTGTTCCAGCCAGTGCTCCACATCTGGTATGTACTGTTCTGTGTGTGGGATACTGCATACAACAGATCCCTCATTACTAATCAGAAAGAGTAGCCCATTGTGTGGTGACAGTTAGGTTTCCTCTCACATTATCAGTGTGGTCCTTAACCATATGGCTGATGCCATAATTAAAATGTGTTGAGTGTGTCGTCAAACAAAACATTCCTTCCATCCTGAAGACATGACTAACTATAACAACGTGTCGTATTTATATTTTGTACATACATGTACAACTGTAGATAATCTAGATTGTAAAATATGTCATTTGGCAAGCAGATTTATAGAGTAACATTTTCTTATCCTTGTTTGTTTTGTTTTCACAAGTGCAATATTACCTGCTAGAATCGCTCACCATGCTCATCATACTGGCCTGATCCTTCTTACAATGTGGACTTGCCCAACTGCATGCATTTTCAAAATGGCTGCCATTATTCCCAAATATGCTTGTTGCTAATCATTTGCAGATATACCAAGTTTTAGTTGCTTCAAACATGGTTACCCATTGGGCTATTTCTTGTTCCAGCCAGTGTAATACGACTGATATATCAAAAGCTGTGTTTGGGATAGTGCATATAAAAGTTTCCTTGCTACTAATAGAAAAATGTAGCAGATTTCCACTCTAAGACTATATATCAGAATTACCAAATGTTTGACAGCCAATGATTCATAAATCAGTGTGCTCTAGTTGTGTCATTAAACAAAACAAACTTAACTTTAACTCAAACGTGGTTATAGGAATAGACATTTGCAGCATATCTTTGAGGTGGACACCTGCAATGCGACCCACACCTATCAGTCCAGATTCTGTGAGATGGACACCTGCAATGCGACCCACACCTATCAGTCCAGATTCTGTGAGATGGACACCTGCAATGCGACCCACACCTATCAGTCCAGATTCTGTGAGGTGGACACCTGCAATGCGACCCACACCTATCAGTCCAGATTCTGTGAGGTGGACACCTGCAATGCGACCCACACCTATCAGTCCAGATTCTGTGAGATGGACACCTGCAATGCGACCCACACCTATCAGTCCAGATTCTGTGAGATGGACACCTGCAATGCGACCCACACCTATCAGTCCAGTTTCTGTGAGGTGGACACCTGCAATGCGACCCACACCTATCAGTCCAGATTCTGTGAGGTGGACACCTGCAATGTGACCCACACCTATCAGTCCAGATTCTGTGAGGTGGACACCTGCAATGCGACCCACACCTATCAGTCCAGATTTTGTGAGGTGGACACCTGCAATGCGACCCACACCTATCAGTCCAGATTCTGTAGGCCTACTGTTACCTTTGGCCTGGAGCGTCTGAGACTGTCAACAGTGGTACTTCTCATTTGGAAATGATTATACAGGAAACAAATATCACAGATATGCAAGTTCACAGTGAGAGTAACTCTGTGGCAACTCTTCAGCTTACACTGTTCTTAGGTAAACTTGTACAGGAGTTCTGTAGTATTAAAATGCTCATTCAAAAATGTGTACAAAATGCAAAGTTTGTTTTTAGCTTATTGATACAGCTGTGGGTAGACAGATTTATTACCTTGGTATGGCTTCCAGTGTCCGAAATAAGCAGTTATCCGTTTGTCCTGACAAGTGAAAATCTGCTTGGACAAACAAAATTGACCTCAATGGTTGTCCAGTGGACAAGTCAAAATGTATGATGTTTCATTTTGAGCAACCTTTAAATAAAATTCATTTTGACAAGTGAAAATATTAGTGGACAAGTAGATTTCTAGATGTACTTGTCCGGTGGGCTAGTAACAAATTCTACTTATTTCTATCACTGGGCTTCTGAGGATGACACTCCCTGACTGTAGCTTTCCATGTCTGTTGCCTTTTGCAGTTCGCAAGATCTAGCAATATTGATATGACAACTTCCATCCCACAGTTTACTGTTAAATCTATATCCAGTCTACAGTATGATAAATAGGCCAAACTACTTCAAGCTTCACTGTAAGCTCTTTCAATTCAGACCATAACTCAGCTGAATAGTTCGATGTTTTTCATCACACACACTGTGTAACTTCCATTATCCTTGACTGATTCATGGTGCCGTCTATACACAGGAAATCTAAGTGCTCCTTTGGAAAATCTCCAAAGTCTAAAGTTTCCAAAGTAGTCATGAAGACCAGTGCCAGAGTTACGAGCTCATCATTCAACATCCATCTGGAGATGATGCTGTCACATCTAGCAGAGTCATTTATCAATGGCTTGTGATAGAATGTTCAGGGACCAGATGACAGATGATGATCTATTGACCATGTCACTTGTTTGAATCTGCATAGTACCAATGTCTCTTTTTACGTTTGTGTCCTGTTTTGAAGCAGCAGAAATAATTATGTATGTCACTTTAATGCTTAACAGTAAACAAGATATCGACAAAGGTAGCCATTTTGAAAATGATTGTTATTGTTAATGTGATGTGTTGAATGATGAATGCGTGTGATTGTTAATAATTATTAATGTATTGATTGTTAATGTAATATTAATTGAATCTGTTAATATGACACTTATTATATGTACATTGTTATGTATGATAGACTTGATAGTTTATTAATATGATGTTATACAATGGTCCTACATTTTGTAGAATGAACAACATTGACCAGTAAATAGATATTCAACTGTTCCACGTTGTCTTCCATTTTAATATGTCAACATAGTATAGTGGAAGTGAGATTCCAGTGGTTTTGTTTATCCTTTCAGAAAATTATTTCATAATGCATGGCGTGTCAGTTCCAACATTTTCTTTAGTGAAGGGTAGTTTTTTGATCATATGATTTCACAAATTTGCAATCACATCTTAATATCTTTTAGGTGTAAAACACCAAAATTAATCAATTTTTCTTAATAATTCTATACTGAATTTATTGTTTATAACAGGTAGCACCACTTTAATTGGCACTTAATTTTTGCATTTACCATAGTTTGACACCTAATAGCCAATATATTTTTTGTGCTTGGATGTCATTAAAGATTCATTCATTCACTTTAATTGACTGAAATTTAGTGTTGTTTGTTATAAATGAAATATTTACTATAAAAACAAACAAAAGCATACAAAACTGGTGAAATGACTGTTGTGTTAACAACCTAAATCTTTGACTGCCCTGAAGATCATTTTTACAAATGTTTACTCACTTGGCAGATTAGATTCTCTCCCCTCTCTCCAGTCACAAGTCTGACTCATGGGTTTGAAGCTATCAGACATTTTTATCAGTTAAACAGGTTCATATTTAGTTTTATATTTGAAAATTTCAATACAGGTACATAGTATTGATTGGAACAGACCAACACTTCTTTACCTGTTCATTTTTCTTTTTCAAAGAATATTTTAAGTCTTGAATTAGCTTTTTTTATGTCATGTTGACCAGACCCAAAATGGTTTAATTCCAGGATGAATGTGCCTGAAACTTTACTCAAAGCTATAGTCTCCTTCCTTTTCGTCAATCATTCACTTTTAATAAATTAATAAATGTGTGCATTTAAAGGGGAGGGGCAGGCAAGAGGGTTTTTTAAAATGTCATGAAAGAAACCAATATCAGTGATCAAGACGGTATCACTGCACAATGCAAAGTCGAATGGGCATTTGGTAAAATAGTGGTTGATTCCATGGATCTCTATCTAGTGCCTTGTCTATAGGTCAGCCACTCCCAAGGAAATTCTTTACTCAACATATCCTTGAATTACCAGAGGACTGCCACTCCAAGACCAGTTTATTAAATGGAAACTAGCACAGGAGAGAATGCTTTTGGAATAAATATAGCTATGATAACATTCACTCATGAACCACTATCAAAACAGTGATGATAGGTGTTCTTGAAATACGAGAATATCCTGCCTGGCCACCCGTCATGAGTACTGCCACCACAACTATCAAGTCCGTCACTTCATCTGAAACAAAAAAATGTGCAAGAGTTACACCAAAGAGATGAGAAGGTATGCACAAGTTCAAACTATGGAATAGCATAAGCCATGATTTTGATAAGTAGTCTATTTTCCCTTTATTTCGAGCAATATACCTTCTGCTCCAGCTTTTGTTGTCTACATATCACAGCTAATAAGATGCCTTAGGGCATACACATTGTATGCAGATTTCAAATAACGTCGTACCATTCTTGCACAGAAATGGTTAAATCAGGATTATGATGTCCAGGATCTGCAGACATTCAAAACATTTTATGGTAAACATTTGGAGGCTATATCTACTAAACACGATACATCACTGACGTAAATGGTGGCTGATGCTATGTCATATTTTGAACTTGTTCATGTGTTACTTTTTCATCGTCGGTGACAGATGACAACTGTGATGGCTTTACTCTTGACAGGTGCCACTGATGGGGCAGGATGTGCTCATCTTTCGTGAACATTTGATGTCATCACTGTTATGACTGATTGACGAGTGCGTGTAATCACAGCTGTACGTATTCTCATGAGCTCTGTTCGGTGCTAGTTTTGAGTCAGTAAACTAGTCCAGAGTGGCAGTCCTCTTGGTGGTGCAGCAACAATGAAATCTCCAGTAAATGATCATCTTGAGAGTGGCTGTCCTCCTATAGACAAGGCATTAGATAAAGATTAATAGAGGGTGTATACTACCAAATCAAATCCCATAGACGACAATAGTAACATATGTGGCTAAAACTCCTACCTGCAACGTATCAACCGACATAAACGCCACGGATATAAATACTACCACCCCTTACACTTAAAGTGAATCAGAAAAAAATGCCCCTGCGCGTGCTGTAACCTCACCGTGGTGCAGGGGTGTAACATTCTCTTTGAGAATGGCCAATACAGCACAAATTGAAGTTTAGAGTAAAATTCGGTGTCCGTAAAATTCTGTGATATTTGTATTTGTATTTTTGGCACAGTTCTTTACACTGTTTTTGTTTAAACCTTGAATTTTTATATTGATGTTGATCATCACTTTATTTATTTGCATTACCATAGTTTGACACCCAATAGCCGATGTATTTTTCGTGCTGGGGTGTCGTTAAACATTCATTCATTCAGAAAAAAATGGGGGTCAAGCTGCTCGTTTCTGAGATAACGGGTAGCGTCTATGACTACCCTAGTTTCGCACAAAATTCGAGTACTTTTTTTTACAGATACCCCATACATGTTTCAAGCACAAGGCTACTTGACACATTGGTACTAGATGAAATAAAATTGAATTTTTTTTTACCCATATGAAATTATTATTTTTTACAACCAACACACTCACATTTATAACCAATCGCAGGACTTGTGGTGTTCACTTCTCTATCAAAAGTTGGGTGCACCTCGAACTTTGACCCAGCCAGAAGTTATTTGGTTTAGTACTACCTATAATCAACCGCTATTTTCTCAAATACATATTTGACTCTGCATTGTGCAGAGATACGGCCCTGATCATGTATTACGGTTTTGTCGTTCAGATTCCATGACCATTTTCCCCTGACTTTTTTCCTCAGATCTTCTTCCATTCTTCTTTTGACCGGTTACCCTGTCAGTGACCCCACACATAAATACTGTTTGTGTTAGAAAGCTGCTCATCCAGTAAAGCCAGATCAAACTGCGTAATACTCGAACAAGATGAATCACTTTGACGTTTCTAATTTTCGTCTGTGCAGTGTTTGCCGGTGGGTTGTGAAATATTGGCCTCGATTCCTCGCTATCACGCCGAACACACAGAGTGTTAGCGCCAATTACACATGGCCATAAATATTTGTTTCCGTCCCGGTGACAGTTGATGAAGCGCTCGGTATTAGGTCTCTGTTCGCCACACTGTATTAGAAGACCTGTACAAGCAGACATATGGAGCGAGTTGATGCGCAGAATTGACATCTCCTTGTTGGCTGGCGGGAACACGGCGAAAGTCGTTTGGTAAATTGCTTCTGCTTCTCTGTCCGACTGCATCATTCAGGAGATTGATTTCCATTCTCGTAATCTGATTTGAAAGATCACCATGGCAGATGCTTCCATCAAATTGAGAGACAAAATGTCCAATTTATTTCATACGAGAAGAGGAAACTCTAAATAAACCTCTAGAATTTTTTTTCAAGAATGAAGTTTAATTCTCAATATGGTTTTATGGTTGACTTAGGGGTTGTCCTCGTATGCGTTTAAAAGTATTTATGATTAGCTCCTGGTCAAGGCTACATGTAAATATGCATACCCACAATAGATTGTCGGGTAATTAGCATTGTTTACAATAAAGATGTCAGATTTCCATCAGTAACTCAAAACGAGTAACTGCGGGTATATGCTAATTCAATGGGATACGACTGTAGAATCTAAAATGTAATGGGTTGTTACTTGAAGAGTAGTTGTAATGTGAAGAAACTTGGTTCTAAGAAAGTGTTATAAACATCAAGTCTAAGTCCCCCAATTTCCATACGATTAACACCTATATTCTAACTAAACAGTGTGCCTAGGTGCTGTAAAAGAACAAGTATTCCTTTCAAGACAGAACGGCATCACATCATCTGTCATTGATGTGCATCTAGACCCGCACACGTGTGTCTGTGTGTGTGTGTGTGTGCATGCCCACGCGTTTCTGTTACGTTGTTCTGTTGATGCACGTTCCTCATACCTGGCAGGACCACCGATACCGTGTTATGTGTACGTATTACGATGTGTTTTGTTCGGACACGTAAGTCGTTACACCAGACTATTCCCAAGATGTGTTTTGTTCGGACACGTAAGTCATTACACAAGACCATTTCCAAGATGTGTTTTGTTCGGACACGTAAGTCATTACACCAGACCATTCCCAAGATGTGTTTTGTTCGGACACGTAAGTCATTACACCAGGCCATTCCCAAGCACGTCTCGCACAAAGCTTCATCGATCGCAGACCAATTCTATCACTGCCGCTTTACATGTGTCACGGACGACATTCTCTTTAAATCCGTTTACCCATCGATACGTCAGTTATTATGCTAAACTGTCATCGTCTGCAAGCTACTTTGTCATTCGTTCACAATCATCGCTACTTTTTGCAGGACCCAGCTTTTGGCCTACGGAGAGTTGAGAAATTACTTTCTGTGATCAATACCTTTCCTACAAGCAGAAGGCACTAAATCTATCGACCATCTTCACTCGTAACTTATGAATGAGCACCACAGCCGACAGCTTAACTGCATCTTCATTTATAATCGCTTTTTCTCTCCAACTCTCTCAACTAGTCTAGGCGCATCACTTTGACTTATTGTCATGGCAGTCGGGTCTAATTAATCGTCATTATAATGACGAAGCATGCGTATATGTGTTTTAATGTTTTAATCTTTATGAAGATGCATTTTCTGATTGGATTAACTTCGTAAAATGTGTCTATACATATACATGTGTATATGAAATATAAATATTTCTTAATAAAACACAACACTTGTATATGCCTGCGACCTTAGTATTATATATCTCTGTGGATAAAATCTTTCAACAAAGATAAGATTGTTAAATATTCCTTGGTCAATAGGAAATCTAAAGTTACTACATGTATCTGTATAATGGACGAATTTCTCTTAACTCCAATTGAATTAAAATGAAATTGAATAAAATGATATTAAAAATGGGATTGAATGAAATATTATTCCATTCTACCTTAAGTTATTTAAAATGCCTTTATAAAAGATGTCTGATAAACTACGAACAAGGCGACATAATGTTAGATTGTGCTTAGTCTCTCTCTCTCTCTCTCTCTCTCTCTCTCTCTCTCTCTCTCTCTCTCTCTCTCTCTCTCTCTCTCTCTCTCTTTCTCCACGTAACTATGCACACTAATTTCTTTCGTCTGGTACATAGACATACTTTACCAAGCACGTTATAACAGGTCGTCTGCATGCCAGCCTAATATAGCTCTAGGTTAATATGTAAGGAAACGAGCTTCATACCCACAAATCACACTCTTTAATTTGGTTAGCAGCAAGGGGTATTTGATTTGTATTTGCCCGCCGCCACACACCCCAGTGTTTGTTGTGGTGAAAAGCGAGGCGAGCGGAAGCGGGTGTCGGATGAATTCCGACGATGTGCCCAGAATGTGGTTTTATCGATATCGGCCCGGGCGGCGGTCCTTACAGAAAGGCGGATCACGATGATCTAATTTGCTGACATTCGTTTAGCATTAGAAAATTACTCTGACCGTATGCGGTCGATGGATCGCGGCTACTGCTTGATCAACGATAGAGTTCCACCGACGTTCGTCTCTCACACGACCTGCAGTCTCTCTCAGACTACACCCAGCCACACACAGCCACAAACAGCTGCAAATAGCCACGTGTGTAGACAACAGTCGTGAAGAAAGTACAACGATGACGAGGCTTTGACGAAATACCTACATCCATGGATAAACGGACGATATCGGTGTTCACAATAGGTGTATTTCTGCCGCAGGTAATAACTTTTATCGTTGTAGTAGTATACTATGTAAAATTAATTTAATTAATCTTTTAAAATTGTACTGTTATTCCTGTTTAGTCATTTAAATTAGATGTTTTAGAATTGTACTGTTGTTCATGTTTAGATAATTTAAATTAGATCTTTTAGAATTGTACCGTTATTCATGCTCAGTCATTTAAATTAGATGTTTTAGAATTGCACTGTTATACATGTTTAGATAATTTAAATTAAATGTTTAGAATTGTATTGTTATTCCTGTTTAGATAATTTAAATTAGATGTTTTAGAACTGCACTGTGATTCCTGTTTAGTCATTTAAATTAGATGTTTCAAAATTGCACTGTTATTCCTGTTTAGTCATTTAAATTGGATGTGTCACTGTGTTTAGTCATTTATATTAGATGTTTCACTGTTATTCTCGTTTAGTCATTTAAATTAGATGTTTCACTGTTATTCCTAAGTGTTTAGTGAATGTAGGCTAGAGTTTACAATTGCACTGTTGTGTCGACATGTGCAGTACTGTATTGTGTCGAAAACAGGTAGAATACGTGTATTTATATTCGAGATAGAAGGCAACAGAATATTTCTACTGAACTTATTTGAAATGTGGGGATAAAAATAATATTGCTATATTAGAAAACTTGTACCCCTCCCCAATGTTTGGGCTACTGCAGTCCTGACGACAGTGAGAAGCAGTCCTGACGACAGTGAGAAGCAGTCCTGACGACAGTGAGAAGCACACTGGATATGCAGACACTGACATGTATTTAATGTGTTTGTTTTGTTTATTCCCGCAACGCGAATTACGAGGTGTGTGTATTGAGACGAGCACCTCCGTCTAAGGCAGGAAGAGCTCACATTTGTATAGGGGGACAGGCAGAGTTTTGACCAAATTAAACGAAAATGCCCGAATCTGGATCACAAAGTCTATTCATATTAGCATCACTACCAGACTGATATATATGTTACAGTCAGTCTGTGAAACCAGTCATTACGCGTAATGCCTAAACAAATCAGTCATTTCGAGAAGTGCCTGTGACCACCAGGTAATACGCGAAATGACTGAAAATTCCAGGCATTTCACGAAATGACTGAAAATCATGGCCAGCCATTACTCAAAATGACTAAAGTGATTCAAGTGTTATTGTTGACACTTGTATTCAGGCTATTGGTCTTAAATATTGATAAAATCACATTTTAAGAATAAACAAGGATAAGTATATTGATTATACGATTTAAAATACTATTTAATATTAATTATTTATTATTATACAATAACTTAATATTCACCTTTTGCTATAGTTTCAGATTAAAGAATCTTATAGAAAATATGCTTAATAACACTTGAATATTACTAACAAAAGGTTGTGGTAATTAATGTTTCTCTGGTTTATTCTTAAACAAACAACACAGAATCTGCTATATTACTAACAAAAGGTTGTGGTAATTAATGTTTCTCTGGTTTATTCTTAAACAAACAACACAGAATCTGCTATATTACTAACAAAAGGTTGTGGTAATTAATGTTTCTCTGGTTTATTCTTAAACAAACAACACAGAATCTGCTATATTACTAACAAAAGGTTGTGGTAATTAATGTTTCTCTGGTTTATTCTTAAACAAACAACACAGAATCTGCTATATTACTAACAAAAGGTTGTGGTAATTAATGTTTCTCTGGTTTATTCTTAAACAAACAACACAGAATCTGCTATATTACTAACAAAAGGTTGTGGTAATTAATGTTTCTCTGGTTTATTCTTAAACAAACAACACAGAATCTGCTATATTACTAACAAAAGGTTGTGGTAATTAATGTTTCTCTGGTTTATTCTTAAACAAACAACACAGAATCTGCTATATTACTAACAAAAGGTTGTGGTAATTAATGTTTCTCTGGTTTATTCTTAAACAAACAACACAGAATCTGCTGTATTACTGACGTCTTGTCATCTAGGAGCTTCTTTTCATCTTTTAAAAATATTATATTAATCACTTTTCTAGATGACGATGATTGTGTGTGTGTCTATCAAGATTAGTACTGTTTTAATAATTGTACAGTCTGCCTGTTCTTCCATACAATAGACTTTATACCTAAATATTTAGAGGATAAATATTCCTTGATTATAAATCTATGTATGTCCAAATTATGACTATGTTTGATCAATAACCTTTTAGTGAGAGGATTTTTTTTCAAAAGTCTAATCTTCACCTAGAAACTAAATAAAATGTGCATATTGAAGATTTATATGATTTCCATGGATTTTTGCATATTATAGACCGTGTTGAGAACGATATGTACGCAATTTGTGTGAAAGCAGGGATTCTAAAAGGGAGGTTTACACGCAATCAGGTTGATTTGTGCCCCCAGCGTTTACTTACTGATGCTGATGTAAACCGTACAAAGTCAGTGACCTTACACCAAGCTGTTAATCACGAATCCAACTGGTGGACAGGGATATGTTAGGTGTAACTGTGCTGGTCCTAAGAGATGCGAGTCCAGTCGATGCAAAATGTTTCAAAACCAAAATTCAATGTTCCAGCCGTTGTCATGGTAGTCTTGTGTGCAAAAACCAGTGACCTTTCTATACCAATATGTTACTTTCATGATTTGACACCGACTACTTGGTAACATTCAACTTCATCTTCATGTACAACTTCTGAAATGATTTGATTCGAGTTTAAATAAAGCGTTACATTAGGACTTGAGTGGTGTGGTATTATAGATAGCACTTTAGTCATTTTGCGTAATGGCTGGCCATGATTTTGAGTCATTTCGCGAAATGCCTGGAATTTTCAGTCATTTCGCGTATTGCCTGGTGGTCACAGGCACTTCTCGAAATGACTGATTTGTTTAGGCATTACGCGTAATGACTGGTTTCATAGATTGACTGTAACATATATACGGTTATAAACGAACCACTAAGCTATTGTGGGTAGAATTATGGAAATACATGGTGAAACGGTTTCAGGCCAACTTTGTTCGAATATCTCTATCGATTTTGCCCGAACTTGAGGATTTGCTCCAGCCCTGGGGGGGGGGGGGGGGGGGGGGTGAGGGGGCTCCCCCGTCTCATACTCTTACACTGTTACACGTCCGTCATTTCGATTGTGTTTATGGAGCACAAGACCACTTCACGAAACGTTTATATATTAATCTAGTGGTCTAGTACTGCATTTTACTGTGAGAGAGTTTTCAGTTTCGATATGTTTTCTGTTGCCATGGAAACAAAAAGCCAAAATAACCACATTCACTATTTCCGTTCAAGACAACTTCATGAAATATTGTTAATATATCATTCTTGTGATCTAGTAGGCCTATGGAGGTTTGCTACGAGTGAATTTTCATGTTTGCTTTTTGTTCTGTTACCATGGAAACAATTAGCCACATACTAATCTAGTGGTCTAGTACACATATCAATCTAGTGATCTAGTAGTGACTATGATAAAGTTTTCATTTTCAAAGGAAAACAAATGATGATCATATTCTCACACGTCCAAAACCGTTGAAGACCAAATGAGTATGATTTTCATTTTATTAACAAGGCCTGGGATATCGTTGTTGTCTTTAAAAAGGGATCTACTAGTAGAAAAGATGGTTAATTTCATAACACAGCCAAATATTGGTTTCCGTCCCCGTGGCAGTTGAACGCTAGACCTACTTAAATACCTAGAGCCGTTGATTCGGGTTGGTAAACCAAAACGATGGGAAATGAAAAGTGCTAAACAGTGTTTTTTGTAGACAGTTTTTGTTGCGTATTAAATTCATTACAGACAACGCGAAATTAGTAGACATTATTAAACTGATTCTACACAACACTACGTAAGTATACATTATACCGAGTCTACACAACACTACGTAAGTAGACAATATTAAACTCATTATACACAACACGAAGTAAGTAGACATTATTATACTGATTCTACACAATACGAAGTTATAGTACATTATTAAGCTAATGTCAGACAACACTACGCCAGTAGACATTATTAAACTGATTATACACAACACGACGTAAGTAGACATTATACCGAGTCTACACAACACTACGTAAGTAGACAATATTAAACTGATTATACACAACACGACGTAAGTAGACATTATTATACTGATTCTACACAATACGAAGTTATAGTACATTATTAAGCTAATGTCAGACAACACTACGCCAGTAGACGTTATTAAACTGATTCTACACAACACGACGTAAGTAGACATTATACCGAGTCTACACAACACTACGTAAGTAGACAATATTAAACTGATTATACACAACACGACGTAAGTAGACATTATTATACTGATTCTACACAATACGAAGTTATAGTACATTATTAAGCTAATGTCAGACAACACTACGCCAGTAGACGTTATTAAACTGATTCTACACAACACGACGTAAGTACATGAGGGTACTGGCTCCCATTTATGAAGGGGGCAGGCTGGTTTTTGCCCAAATTAAACGAAAATGCCCGAATCAGAATAACGAAGTTTTTTTCATATTGGCATTACTGCCAAACGGCTACATAAGGTTGGAAACGAATATCTACTAATTTTTATATGAATTACAACTAATTGTGAGGGTAGAATGATGGACAAGGCCGAGTTTGAGCGTTTGCTTCAGCACTAGAGGGACAGTTGTGTCTAGCCTCCCCCCCCCCCCATCAGGAAGTAAATAGACATTATTAAACTTATTCTACACAGCGTGAGTAGAAATGATTAAAGTGCTTCTATACATCAGAAAGTAAATAGACATTATTAAACTGATTCTACACAACGTGACGTAAGTAGAAATGATTAAAGTGCTTCTATACATCAGAAAGTAAATAGACATTATTAAGCTGATTCTACACGACGTAATTAGAAATGATTAAAGTGCTTCCATACATCAGAAAGTAAATAGACATTATTAAACTGATTCTACACAACGTGACGTAATTAGAAATGATTAAAGTGCTTCTATACATCAGAAAGTAAATAGACATTATTAAACTGATTCTACGCGACGTAATTAGAAATGATTAAAGTGCTTCTATACATCAGAAAGTAAATAGACATTATTAAACTGATTCTACACAACGTGACGTAATTAGAAATGATTAAAGTGCTTCTATACATCAGAAAGTAAATAGACATTATTAAACTGATTCTACGCGACGTAATTAGAAATGATTAAAGTGCTTCTATACATCAGAAAGTAAATAGACATTATTAAACTGATTCTACACAACGTAATTAGAAATGATTAAAGTGCTTCTATACATCAGAAAGTAAATAGACATTATTAAGCTGATTCTACACGACGTAAGTAGAAATGATTAAAGTGCTTCTATACATCAGAAAGTAAATAGACATTATTAAACTGATTCTACACAACGTGACGTAAGTAGAAATGATTAAAGTGCTTCTATACATCAGAAAGTAAATAGACATTATTAAACTGATTCTACACGACGTAATTAGAAATGATTAAAGTGCTTCTATACATCAGGAAGTAAATAGACATTATTAAACTGATTCTACACGACGTAATTACAAATGATTAAAGTGCTTCTACATCAGAAAGTAAATAGACATTATTAAGCTGATTCTACGCGACGTAAGTAGAAATGATTAAAGTGCTTCTATACATCAGCAAGTAAATAGACATTATTAAACTGATTCTACACAACGCGACGTAAGTAGAAATGATTAAAGTGCTTCTATACATCAGAAAGTAAATAGACATTATTAAACTGATTCTACGCGAAGTAAGTAGAAATGATTAAAGTGCTTCTACACATCAGAAAGTAAATAGACATTATTAAGCTGATTCTACGCGAAGTAAGTAGAAATGATTAAAGTGCTTCTATACATCAGCAAGTAAATAGACATTATTAAACTGATTCTACACGACGTAAGTTGAAATGATTAAAGTGATTCTATCCAGTAGCTAGGTAGAGACGGCTGACCTTCTGGTAATGCCGGTTATGACAGATCTCTCGTGAAAAGGAAATGACTTCCGGCTTGGCCAGACGACAGTGATGGCGCCCAAATCACATTTCCAGTGGATGAAATCTTGACGGCTCATGTTGGAACTGACATACCGGGCTGGTCATTATCTCAGGGGCAGTTGCAGGATAGTTCTAGGGATGACTGCGAACTAAAAACGACACCTACAGTATTTTCAGAGCACACTAACATGCGGCATTTAAAATACAGCCACATTATATCAGATGACACCAACAGGCGCCACATAAAACACAGCTACAGTATATCAGATGGCACCAACATGCGCCACATAAAACACAGCTACAGTATATCAGATGACACCAACAGGCGCCACATAAAACACAGCTACAGTATATCAGATGACACCAACATTCGCCACATAAAACACAGCTACAGTATATCAGATGACGCCAACAGGCGCCACATAAAACACAGCTACAGTATATCAGATGACACCAACAGGCGCCACATAAAACACAGCTACAGTATATCAGATGACACCAACAGGCGCCACATAAAACACAGCTACAGTATATCAGATGACACCAACAGGCGCCACATAAAACACAGCTACAGTATATTAGATGACACCAACATGCGCCACATATAGAGTAATCTACACAAAACAGCCCAATATACTACGTCTTGTCAACTAAAGTAGATTATTATTATTTTTTAAATTCATAATATTCATCTGTCAAATATGAAATTGGGTGCAAACACTCTGCACTCCCTTAATTGTATTCGTCGCCTATAACTATGAGCAAAGTTGATATAGTACTACGTCGATCTCAATCCATGCATGTGACGTCACACTATTGTTCTAGGTGTAGATTGTTTTTCAAGAATCAACACCTGTGAAACAATGCATTTAAAACGTTTTGCGCGTTCAGGTTAGGGATTCGAACCCACTACTAACAGAACTTGAACATTGTAAACAAGTACAACGCTAAACATCTGCATCATGAAATAAACCTGTAATTTAAATCTTGAATAAAATTAAAATTCATATAACAATATATTATTAAGTTTTAAACCCATACCAACACAAATGAAAAAAACAAACAACAACATTTCAGTGTAAATAAAAATGTTTCTTAACAAATGACCACCAAATTATATACATTAAATCATAATTTTAATACTGGAATCAAGACACAATTCTAGAACCGCCAATGTATGCAGCTTCAGTTGCAGTGTCAATCAGTCAACCATTTGACTTGTTCTTACATCGACTGAAGGTTCAAGCATGACCGTCTTGGGCACATTCTCCGACATTCCCCAGTGGACGGGGTTGGTGGGGTAATAAGGCTATGGAATTTACAATTTGAATTTGAAGAGAAAGAATCATAATTACTAAATTTACATCTGAATTTAAAATGCGTTAGGCCTAAATATGAAATGAATTAGTTGCAATAGAGCGGGCAGCCCAAACCAAAATATATATATTTGGACTCGATTTCAGTTGGGGTGTCACTGAAGTGATCGATAATGCAGTGCACGAAGTCTAAAAGTAGAGATGCGATAATGCAGTACACAGAGACTAAAAGTAAAGATGCGATAATGCAGTACACAGAGACTAAAGGTAGAGATGCGATAATGCAGTACACAGAGACTAAAAGTAGAGATGCGATAATGCAGTACACAGAGACTAAAAGTAGACATGCGATAATGCAGTACACATGGACTAAAGGTAGAGATGCGATAATGTAGTACACAGAGACTAAAAGTAGAGATGTGATAATGCAGTGCACAGAGACTGAAAGTAGAGATGTGATAATGTAGTGCACAGAGACTGAAAGTAGAGATGTGATAATGTAGTGCACAGAGACTGAAAGTAGAGATGTGATAATGTAGTACACAGAGACTGAAAGTAGAGATGTGATAATGCAGTGCACAGAAACTGAAAGTAGAGATGTGATAATGCAGTGCACAGAGACTGAAAGTAGAGATGTGACAATGTAGTGCACAGACAAAAGGTAGAGATGCGATAATGTAGTGCACACAGACTAAAGGTAGAGATGCGATAATGCAGTACACATAGACTAAAGGTAGAGATGCGATAATGCAGTACACAGAGACTAAAAGTAGAGATGTGATAATGCAGTGCACACAGACTAAAGGTAGAGATGCGATAATGCAGTACACATAGACTAAAGGTAGAGATGCAATAATGCAGTACACAGAGACTAAAAGTAGAGATGTGATAATGCAGTGGTTAAAGTGCTTCTATACATCAGAAAGTAAATAGACATTATTAAGCTGATTCTAAGCGAAGTAAGTAGAAATGATTAAAGTGCTTCTATACATCAGAAAGTAAATAGACATTATTAAGCTGATTCTACACGACGTAAGTAGAAATGATTAAAGTGCTTCTATACATCAGAAAGTAAATAGACATTATTGAGCTGATTCTACACAACGTGACGTAAGTAGAAATGATTAAAGTGCTTCTATACATTAGAAAGTAAATAGACATTATTAAGCTGATTCTACGCGAAGTAAGTAGAAATGATTAAAGTGCTTCTATACATCAGAAAGTAAATAGACATTATTAAGCTGATTCTACACGACGTAAGTAGAAATTATTAAAGTGCTTCTATACATCAGAAAGTAAATAGACATTATTGAGCTGATTCTACACAACGTGACGTAAGTAGAAATGATTAAAGTGCTTCTATACATCAGAAAGTAAATAGACATTATTAAACTGATTCTACGCGAAGTAAGTAGAAATGATTAAAGTGCTTCTATACATCAGAAAGTAAATAGACATTATTAAACTGATTCTACGCGACGTAAGTAGAAATGATTAAAGTGCTTCTATACATCAGAAAGTAAATAGACATTATTAAGCTGATTCTACGCGACGTAATTAGAAATGATTAAAGTGCTTCTATACATCAGAAAGACATTATTAAGCTGATTCTACACGACGTAATTAGAAATGATTAAAGTGCTTCTATACATCAGAAAGTAAATAGACATTATTAAGCTGATTCTACACGACGTAATTAGAAATGATTAAAGTGCTTCTATACATCAGAAAGTAAATAGACATTATTAAGCTGATCCTACACGACGTAAGTAGAAATGATTAAAGTGCTTCCATACATCAGAAAGTAAATAGACATTATTAAGCTGATTCTACACGACGTAAGTAGAAATGATTAAAGTGCTTCCATACATCAGAAAGTAAATAGACATTATTAAGCTGATTCTACGCGACGTAATTAGAAATGATTAAAGTGCTTCCATACATCAGAAAGTAAATAGACATTATTAAGCTGATTCTACGCGACGTAATTAGAAATGATTAAAGTGCTTCCATACATCAGAAAGTAAATAGACATTATTAAGCTGATTCTACGCGACGTAATTAGAAATGATTAAAGTGCTTCCATACATCAGAAAGTAAATAGACATTATTAAGCTGATTCTACGCGACGTAATTAGAAATGATTAAAGTGCTTCCATACATCAGAAAGTAAATAGACATTATTAAGCTGATTCTACGCGACGTAAGTAGAAATGATTAAAGTGCTTCCATACATCAGAAAGTAAATAGACATTATTAAGCTGATTCTACGCGACGTAAGTAGAAATGATTAAAGTGCTTCTATTCATCAGAAAGTAAATAGACATTATTAAGCTGATTCTACACGACGTAAGTAGAAATGATTAAAGTGCTTCTATACATCAGAAAGTAAATAGACATTATTAAGCTGATTCTACACGACGTAATTAGAAATGATTAAAGTGCTTCTATACATCAGAAAGTAAATAGACATTATTAAGCTGATTCTACGCGAAGTAAGTAGAAATGATTAAAGTGCTTCTATACATCAGAAAGTAAATAAACATTATTAAACTGATTCTACACGACGTAAGTAGAAATGATTAAAGTTCTTCTATACATCAGAAAGTAAATAGACATTATTAAGCTGATTCTACACGACGTAAGTAGAAATGATTAAAGTGCTTCTATACATCAGAAAGTAAATAGACATTATTAAACTGATTCTACACGACGTAAGTAGAAATGATTAAAGTTCTTCTATACATCAGAAAGTAAATAGACATTATTAAACTGATTCTACACGACGTAATTAGAAATGATTAAAGTGCTTCTATACATCAGAAAGTAAATAGACATTATTAAGCTGATTCTACACAACGTAAGTAGAAATGATTAAAGTGCTTCTATTCATCAGAAAGTAAATAGACATTATTAAGCTGATTCTACGCGACGTAATTAGAAATGATTAAAGTGCTTCTATACATCAGAAAGTAAGTAGACATTATTAAGCTGATTCTACACGACATAATTAGAAATGATTAAAGTGCTTCTATACATCAGAAAGTAAATAGACATTATTAAGCTAATTCTACACGACGTAAGTAGAAATGATTAAAGTGCTTCTATACATCAGAAAGTTAATAGACATTATTAAACTGATTCTACACAACGTGACGTAAGTAGAAATGATTAAAGTGCTTCTATACATCAGAAAGTAAATAGACATTATTAAGCTGATTCTACACGACGTAATTAGAAATGATTAAAGTGCTTCTATACATCAGAAAGTAAATAGACATTATTAAGCTGATTCTACGCGAAGTAAGAAGAAATGATTAAAGTGCTTCTATACATCAGAAAGTAAATAGACATTATTAAACTGATTCTACACAACGTGACATAGGTAGAAATAATTAAAGTGCTTCTATACATCAGAAAGTAAATAGACATTATTAATCTTATTCTACACAACATGACGTAAGAAGAAATGATTAAAGTGCTTCTATACATCAGAAAGTAAATAGACATTATTAAGCTGATTCTACGCGACGTAATTAGAAATGATTAAAGTGCTTCTATACATCAGAAAGACATTATTAAGCTGATTCTACACGACGTAATTAGAAATGATTAAAGTGCTTCTATACATCAGAAAGTAAATAGACATTATTAAGCTGATTCTACACGACGTAATTAGAAATGATTAAAGTGCTTCTATACATCAGAAAGTAAATAGACATTATTAAGCTGATTCTACACGACGTAATTAGAAATGATTAAAGTGCTTCCATACATCAGAAAGTAAATAGACATTATTAAGCTGATTCTACACGACGTAATTAGAAATGATTAAAGTGCTTCCATACATCAGAAAGTAAATAGACATTATTAAGCTGATTCTACACAACGTAAGTAGAAATGATTAAAGTGCTTCCATACATCAGAAAGTAAATAGACATTATTGAGCTGATTCTACACAACGTGACGTAAGTAGAAATGATTAAAGTGCTTCTATACATCAGAAAGTAAATAGACATTATTAAGCTGATTCTACACGACGTAATTAGAAATGATTAAAGTGCTTCTATACATCAGAAAGTAAATAGACATTATTAAGCTGATTCTACGCGAAGTAAGAAGAAATGATTAAAGTGCTTCTATACATCAGAAAGTAAATAGACATTATTAAACTGATTCTACACAACGTGACATAGGTAGAAATAATTAAAGTGCTTCTATACATCAGAAAGTAAATAGACATTATTAATCTTATTCTACACAACATGACGTAAGAAGAAATGATTAAAGTGCTTCTATACATCAGAAAGTAAATAGACATTATTAAGCTGATTCTACGCGACGTAATTAGAAATGATTAAAGTGCTTCTATACATCAGAAAGACATTATTAAGCTGATTCTACACGACGTAATTAGAAATGATTAAAGTGCTTCTATACATCAGAAAGTAAATAGACATTATTAAGCTGATTCTACACGACGTAATTAGAAATGATTAAAGTGCTTCTATACATCAGAAAGTAAATAGACATTATTAAGCTGATTCTACACGACGTAATTAGAAATGATTAAAGTGCTTCCATACATCAGAAAGTAAATAGACATTATTAAGCTGATTCTACACGACGTAATTAGAAATGATTAAAGTGCTTCCATACATCAGAAAGTAAATAGACATTATTAAGCTGATTCTACACAACGTAAGTAGAAATGATTAAAGTGCTTCCATACATCAGAAAGTAAATAGACATTATTGAGCTGATTCTACACAACGTGACGTAAGTAGAAATGATTAAAGTGCTTCTAAACATCAGAAAGTAAATAGACATTATTAAACTGATTCTACGCGAAGTAAGTAGAAATGATTAAAGTGCTTCTATACATCAGAAAGTAAATAGACATTATTAAACTGATTCTACGCGACGTAAGTAGAAATGATTAAAGTGCTTCTATACATCAGAAAGTAAATAGACATTATTAAGCTGATTCTACGCGACGAAATTAGAAATGATTAAAGTGCTTCTATACATCAGAAAGACATTATTAAGCTGATTCTACACGACGTAATTAGAAATGATTAAAGTGCTTCTATACATCAGAAAGTAAATAGACATTATTAAGCTGATTCTATGCGACATAATTAGAAATGATTAAAGTGCTTCTATACATCAGAAAGTAAATAGACCTTATTAAGCTGATTCTACGCGAAGTAAGTAGAAATGATTAAAGTGCTTCTATACATCAGAAAGTAAATAGACTTTGATGCGAGATGCGATAATGTAGTGCACAGACTAAAAGTAGAGATGCGATAATGCAGTGCACAGACTAAAGGTAGAGATGCGATAATGCAGTGCACAGACTAAAAGTAGAGATGTGATAATGTAGTACACAGAGACTAAAAGTAGAGATGCGATAATGTAGTGCACAGACTAAAAGTAGAGATGTGATAATGTAGTACACAGAGACTAAAAGTAGAGATGCGATAATGTAGTGCACAGACTAAAGGTAGAGATGCGATAATGCAGTGCACAGATACTAAAGGTAGAGATGCGATAATGCAGTGCACAGAGACTAAAGGTAGAGATGTGATAATGCAGTACACAGAGACTAAAGGTAGAGATGCGATAATGCAGTACACAGAGACTAAAAGTAGAGATGCGATAATGCAGTACACACAGACTAAAGGTAGAGATGCGATAATGCAGTGCACAGACTAAAGGTAGAGATGCGATAATGCAGTGCACAGACTAAAGGTAGAGATGCGATAATGCAGTGCACAGACTAAAGGTAGAGATGCAATAATACAGTGCACAGAGACGAAAGGTAGTAATGCGATAATGCAGTACACAGAGACTAAAAGTAGCGATGCGATAATGCAGTACACACAGACTAAAGGTAGAGATGCGATAATGCAGTGCACAGACTAAAGGTAGAGATGCGATAATGCAGTGCACAGACTAAAGGTAGAGATGCGATAATGCAGTGCACAGACTAAAGGTAGAGATGCAATAATACAGTGCACAGAGACGAAAGGTAGTAATGCGATAATGCAGTACACAGAGACTAAAAGTAGCGATGCGATAATGCAGTACACAGAGACTAAAAGTAGAGATGCGATAATGCAGTACACACAGACTAAAGGTAGAGATGCGATAATGCAGTACACAGAGACTAAAGGTAGAGATGAGATAATGCAGTGCACATAGACTAAAAGTAGAGATGCGATAATGCAGTGCACAGACTAAAGGTAGAGATGCGATAATGCAGTGCACAGAGACTAAAAGTAGAGATGCGATAATGCAGTGCACAGACTAAAGGTAGTGATGCGATAATGCAGTACACAGAGACTAAAAGTAGAGGTGCGATAATGCAGTGCACAGACTAAAGGTAGAGATGCGATAATGCAGTGCACAGACTAAAGGTAGAGATGCGATAATGCAGTGCACAGACTAAAGGTAGAGATGCGATAATGCAGTGCACAGAGACTAAAAGTAGAGATGCGATAATGCAGTACACAGAGACTAAAGGTAGAGATGTGATAATGCAGTACACAGAGACTAAAGGTAGCGATGCGATAATGCAGTACACAGATACTAAAAGTAGCAATGCGATAATGCAGTACACAGAGACTAAATGTAGCGATGCGATAATGCAGTACACAGAGACTAAAAGTAGAGATGCGATAATGCAGTACACACAGACTAAAGGTAGCGATGCGATAATGCAGTACACAGAGACTAAAAGTACCGATGCGATAATGCAGTACACAGAGACTAAAAGTAGAGATGCGATAATGCAGTACACACAGACTAAAGGTAGAGATGCGATAATGCAGTGCACAGAGACTAAAAGTAGACATGCGATAATGCAGTGCACAGACTAAAGGTAGAGATGCGATAATGCAGTGCACAGAGACTAAAAGTAGAGATGCGATAATGCAGTGTACAGACTAAAGGTAGTGATGCGATAATGCAGTACACAGAGACTAAAAGTAGAGGTGCGATAATGCAGTGCACAGACTAAAGGTAGAGATGCGATAATGCAGTGCACAGACTAAAGGTAGAGATGCGATAATGCAGTGCACAGAGACTAAAAGTAGAGATGCGATAATGCAGTACACAGAGACTAAAGGTAGAGATGTGATAATGCAGTACACAGAGACTAAAGGTAGAGATGCGATAATGCAGTACACACAGACTAAAGGTAGAGATGCGATAATGCAGTACACAGAGACTAAAGGTAGAGATGCGATAATGCAGTGCACAGAGACTAAAGGTAGAGATGCGATAATGCAGTGCACAGACTAAAGGTAGAGATGCGATAATGCAGTGCACAGATACTAAAGGTAGAGATGCGATAATGCAGTGCACAGACTAAAGGTAGAGATGCGATAATGCAGTGCACAGACTAAATTTAGAGATGCGATAATGCAGTACACAGAGACTAAAGGTAGAGATGCGATAATGCAGTACACAGAGACTAAAGGTAGAGATGCGATAATGTAGTGCACAGAGACTAAAAGTAGAGATTTGATAATGCAGTACACAGAGACTAAAATTAGAGATGCGATAATGTAGTACATTGAGACTGAAAGTAGAGATGCGATAATGCAGTACACAGAGACTAAAGGTAGAGATGTGATAATGCAGTCTGACTATGTTGACTTGTTTTTTCGTGACTCGTATGACGGCCATTCTGCAGAACGCCACGGTTGTTCGCGTTTAGTCTCTACATGTCCGAGCCTGTCCTAGCAGCACTGGAAGATTGACCGCCCCACTCTAAGAAGAAATAGGAAGCGGGGTCAGCCCCTACTACTCTTTTTCTAGACTTTACATTGCTTTATAGTGATACCATCTCGTATCCTCCGGAGTCGGGCCCGTCCGCACCACTATACCAACCCATGATGATTGGACTATATCCTAGTCTGATACTCTACTCGTTCAGACGGATCCGGCTTCTCAAGATCTGTATTTCAGCACAGCACTACACCTTCAACGTCTATCGACTGTCAATCTAGGGGTTTTCTTGACGGGATGCAACCCATCTCGTCCCTTTAAGCTGTGCACCCAAACGGCCTTAATGAGGCCACTCGCGTGGACATATCGATCGGACTTTAAACGTTTAGATCTGCGTTAAATATTTTATGTCGAAATTACTTCTTTTTTGTAATATTATTAAATAGTCCGATCCTCTCTTCTTTCTCTTATTTAATTTTGGACTGTCCTTCTAAAATGCTCCAAATTATATCAATATTCGGCCGAGCAGTCAATTCTTTTTTATTTTTGGCTTGTAACCTTTTTCTTTTTTTTCTTTAATCTATTAACTTTTTTACTAATTGCTATTTTCAAAATTCTGCCCATGTTCACCTCTCCCCCCTCCATCCCGAGTTAAGGCCACCGATCTTATCGGAGGTCGGACTCGGGATGGGCGTGTTCGAAACCCTAGTGGTATATGGGCACGTTAAACTAGTTATTATCATCATCATCCGCCCGGTCTCATCAATTCAGCATTGGGTTATTAAGTTAGTTCAACTTGGATCTTACCGTGTGGTCTGAACATCTCAGCCTAACATCAAGCTGGTTTAGTTTGATCACACTTCTAGCTGGAGACGCTCCTCAGTTATTGAAGCTGTCTTTATATTATTATTACCCCCCCCCCCCTCCCCCCCCCCCCCCACACACACACCTATCTTAACATCTTGGATCTTACCGTGTGGTCTGAACATCTCAACCTAACATCAAGCTGGTTTAGTTTAATCACACTTCCAGCTGGAGACGCTCCTCAGTTATTGAAGCTGTCCTTATATTATTATTAACAGCAGGTTGTTTTCTACTAGGTGCGGCTCTGAAACAACGTATATTATAACCCTAACCAACGCTGTCACCAATTAACAATAATGAACGCAACTTTAACATTGTTATCACCCGTTAACAAAGTCTGAACGACAACACTGTCTACAACCAAGAACCAATATGTTTGCAATGCTGAGTCGTGTGAATATTTGGCAAACTAGTGGTTAATTCCACTAATCTCTATCTAGTGTCTAGTCTACAGGAGGACAGCCACTGGCAAGGAGATCCTTGTGCCTCGTCTACAGGAGGACAGACACTGGCAAGGAGATCCTTGTGCCTCGTCTACAGGAGGACAGACACTGCCAAGGAGATCCTTGTGCCTCGTCTACAGGAGGACAGCCACTGGCAAGTAGATCCTTGTTCCTCGTCTACAGGAGGACAGCCACTGGCAAGGAGATCATTGTACCTCGTCTACAGGAGGACAACCACTGCCAAGGAGATCCTTGATCCTCGTCTACAAGAGGACAGCCACTGGCAAGGAGATCCTTGTGCCTCGTCTACAGGAGAACAGCTTGCGATGTTCAGTTAGTTGTAAAGCTTTGATTTGTGATACGCGTCTAGCTCGGAAATGTTTTATTTTAACGACGCACTCAACACATTTTATTTACGGTTATATGGCGTCAGACATATGGTTAAGGACCACACAGATATTGAGGGAAGAAACCCGCTGTCGCCACTTTGTGGGCTACTCTTTTCGATTAGCAGCAAGGGATCTTTTATATGCACTATCCCATAGACAGGATAGCACATACCGCGGCCTTTGATATACCAGTCGTGGTGCACTGGCTGGAGCGAGAAATATCCCAATGGGCCTAATGACGAGAATCGATCCTAGACCGACCGCGCATCGAGCGAGCTCTGTACCACTGGGCTACGTCCCGCCCCTTTAGCTGGGAGACAAATCGCACAACAGCTCGCTGTCGTGACCGGAACCATGGCCGATCGGTGTTCGCGGACGTGCTTCCGAGACCGCTCATCAATTCCTAGTGACCGGACTCCAAAGTAGGTTTTGTAAATCGTGTAAAGCCGTCTCGACTCACTAATACACCGACTGGTCGAATCGATCGTGTGTTCCATCACACGCCTCAGTTTGTCTCGACAGAGAACACATCCTCGACTAGAAACAAGGCGCTGTTCTAACATGACGCTACCAGTACTTGCCTGTTGAAACTTAATATAGCATTGCTATGTGGCAAAAACAAAACAAACTTTAAACTTTACTATGTGACAAAGAATTTCCGGTATTCTCCAAATAGTCATCTTGACCCAAATGCCATGGTGATACTTAATTACCGTGTCTTGTCATTTCATTACTGTCAGTTCAAGTTTCAAATTCTAAAGAAGATTAAATTGTTTTAAGAACAAAACAGACAGAAATAGCAACAAAACAACAACCAAAATCCCTCCCCCCCTCCCCCCCCCCAAAAAAAAAACACCCAACAAAAAAACCCCAATAGATCCCCCAAAACAACAACAACACACAAACATACGCACGCGCGCGCGCACACACACACACACACACAATAGGTACAAACGGAAAATAGTGTTTACGGCCCATGTATTTAGAATTTTATGACCTATATTACTTGCTGTTGTTAAACGGTAAATGTAATTCCTGAAAAACCCAACAGCCTGTAATATAAGGTGATCTACCGTGTGGAAGACACTGTTTACATGTTGTACAATTGATGTGACAATCCATTAGGCTCTGAGACAAGACAAACACACACAGTGAACCACTGTATCCGGGCAACATCGCGCTCGGCCGAGACGAAGCGCGTGTCACTGGTTTCTTTAATAATTAATCACGCTCAATACAACTCTGGTCGCCATTGCCAACTGCCAGTGTAGACATCACGTACGTCACAGAGAGAGATACACAGTGTGAGCTTGTAGTTCCTGGTTTGTTCTCAGCACTTCTCGTCAAGGACAAGTATACTTAGTATGGAACATGCATCATTCTAAACAACTTCATGTGATTAAACATAACATAAACACACAAATATGTATGTGTCTGTGTATGATGATGTCATGTCTGTAATCATGTATATATATATATATATATATATATATATATATATATATATATATATATATATATATATATATATATATATATATATATATAGTATGTTGTACGTATATTATAACAAACCACTTCATGTGATTAAACATAACAAACACACGAACATATCTGTGTCTGTGTATGCTGGTGTCATGTCCGTAATTATCTATGTATAAGTGCATCCAGCCATGTAAGGCCATCGGTCTACAGGCTGGTAGGTACTGGGTTCGGATCCCAGTCGAGGCATGGGATTTTTAATCCAGATACCGACTCCAAACCCTGAGTGAGTGCTCCGCAAGGCTCAGTGGGTAGGTGTAAACCACTTGCACCGACCAGTGATCCATAACTAGTTCAACAAAGACCATGGTTTGTGCTATCCTGCCTGTGGGAAGCGCAAATAAAAGATCTCTGGTTGCTAATCGGAAAGAGTAGCCCATGTAGTGGCGACAGCGGGTTTCCTCTCAAAATCTGTGTGGTCCTTAACCATATGTCTGACGCCATATAACCGTAAATAAAATGTGTTGAGTGCGTCGTTAAATAAAACATTTCTTTCTTCCTGTCATTTCCAGTCTAGAATCAAATGTAAATGAGATGGCACACGAACAGTAGCTGTCCACCACCAGCGGTCAGCGTCAGTGCTGTCCACCACCAGCGGTCAGCGTCAGTGCTGTCCACCACCAGCGGTCAGCGTCAGTGGTAAGCGGCCAGCGTCAGTGCTGTCCACCGTCAGCGGTCAGCGGTCAGCGTCAGTGCTGTCCACCATCAGCGGTAAGCGGTCAGCGTCAGTGCTGTCCACCACCAGCGGTAAGCGGTCAGCGTCAGTGCTGTCCACCATCAGCGGTAAGCGGCCAGCGTCAGTGCTGTCCACCACCAGCGGTCAGCGTCAGTGCTGTCCACCATCAGCGGTCAGCGTCAGTGCTGTCCACCATCAGCGGTCAGCATCAGTGCTGTCCATCATCAGCGGTAAGCGATCAGCGTCAGTGCTGTCCACCACCAGCGGTAAGCGGTCAGCGTCAGTGCTGTCCACCACCAGCGGTCAGCGGTCAGCGTCAGTGCTGTCCACCACCATCGGTAAGCGGTCAGCGTCAGTGCTGTCTACCATTAGCGGTAAGCGGTCAGCGTCAGTGCTGTCTACCATCAGCGGTAAGCGGTCAGCGTCAGTGCTGTCCTCCACCAGCGGTCAGCGTCAGCGCTGTCCACCATCAGCGGTAAGCGGTCAGTGTCAGTGCTGTCCACCACCAGCGGTCAGCGTCAGTGCTGTCCACCATCAGCGGTAAGCGGTCAGCATCAGTGCTGTCCACCACCAGCGGTAAGCGGTCAGCGTCAGTGTTGTCCACCACCAGCGGTCAGCGTCAGTGCTGTCCACCACCAGCGGTCAGCGTCAGTGCTGTCCACCATCAGCGGTCAGCGTCAGTGCTGTCCACCACCAGCGGTCAGCGTCAGTGCTGTCCACCATCAGCGGTCAGTGTCCTATCTACCATCAGCGTCCGCCATGGGTCTACTTGCTATAACACTTTCCTCTTATCCAACTATCATTTCAGATGTTTTTCTTGGTAACAATAATCGTCAAAGATGTAGCCGGGGTAACGTTGCCTGATTCCACACACAAGATGGAAAACTGCAACCCGATGAGTTCCAATTCAACATGCCCCGTCACGTTCTGCTGTGTGAAGCAGGTACGTACAGTAATACTCTTTAATGCTGTAAAGAATCGTGTTATAAACAGACCTGGCTAGCCATAACTATTAAGATTTACACAAAACAGGCATGTATGCGTTAGATTTGTGAAAACAGTGTTTAACGTATAAGTTGGAATGATGTATCGTCAAACCGGTTTTTGAAATGTCTAACGTAGAAGTTGGAATGATGTATCGTCCTAGGGAGTGGCAGTCCTTCTGACTGATGCAGTGATTATTCAAACATCTTTAACTGCATTGTACAGAGATACAATTTTGAAAAGGAAAACTGTTTTGTCGATAAGATTTAGATACAGCTGAGTGGTATCGGTACAGAGATAACCATTTAAACACAGCTGAGTGGTATCGGTACAGAGATAGCCATTTAAACACAGCTGAGTGGTATCGGTACAGAGATGACCATTTAAACACAGCTGAGTGGTATCGGTACAGAGATGACCATTTAAACACAGCTGAGTGGTATCGGTACAGAGATGACCATTTAAACACAGCTGAGTGGTATCGGTACAGAGATGACCATTTAAACACAGCTGAGTGGTATCGGTACAGAGATGACCATTTAAACACAGCTGAGTGGTATCGGTACAGAGATGACCATTTAAACACAGCTGAGTGGTATCGGTACAGAGATAACCATTTAAACACAGCAGCGTGGTATCGGTACAGAGATGGCCATTTAAACACAGCTGAGTGGTATCGGTACAGAGATGGCCATTTAAACACAGCAGCGTGGTATCGGTACAGAGATGACCATTTAAACACAGCTGAGTGGTATCGGTACAGAGATAACCATTTAAACACAGCTGAGTGGTATCGGTACAGAGATGGCCATTTAAACACAGCTGAGTGGTATCGGTACAGAGATGGCCATTTAAACACAGCAGCGTGGTATCGGTACAGAGATGACCATTTAAACACAGCTGAGTGGTATCGGTACAGAGATAACCATTTAAACACAGCTGAGTGGTATTGGTACAGAGATAGCCTAAGAAAATAACAGATTTTATTACTAATACGTGCCATTGTTGAACGTGAACTCATTTTAAATGTAGAACATCGCAATCATCTTAATACGTGCCATTGTTGAACGTGAACTTATTTTAAATGTAGAATATCGCAATCATCGTAAGAAGTGAAACCCACACAGTAGACTAGGCTGTAATTTAGTTTAGTCTTGTATACCTGCTTTCTTTTCTTTTAAATTATTTTCGTGGTAATGTCTAATTAAGTTTCAAGCACGCTGTCCTGGACACACACACACCTCACCTATCTGGGCTGTCTGTCCAGGACTGGGTTAGTTGTTAGTGGTTAGTGTGAGAGAGAAGAGGGTGTAGTGGTCTTACATCTACCCACTGAGTCGTTAAAACTCGCTTTGGGAAGGAGCCGGTACCGGGCTGCGAGCCCAGTACCTACCAGCCTTATGTTTGATGGCTTAAGCACGACACGACCGAGGCGGGTTTTTGTATACTAAGGTATGGAGTATTCTGGTCACATGTGTTTTGCTGTTGTCCACCAAACGGGTGTTCTCGAAAGTTGAGCATATCCTGCTCCAACGGTGGCACCCGTTATGAATACTGCCACTACAGCTGTCTAATCCGTTACTAAGGCGATGAAAATATAAATGTGTAAGAGATTCACCAAAGAGATGGAAAGGTATGCATAAGTCTAAAATATGAAATAGCAACAGCGATCATTTTGGAAAGAGATGCATCGTAGCCTGTAAATGCCCTCAAGATACACTGTACATCATAACCCTGATGGAACAACTTTGTGCCAGAATAATATGTCATTGTTTAAAATCTGCATACAATGAGAATGTCTTAAGGTATATTACAAGTTGTAATATATAGATACCGACAGCTGGAGCAGAAGGTACCTTGCCTGATATAAAGGGAAAATTGACTCTTGGAAACCTGAAGTCATCCCTTTTGTCATACACCTTAGTTTGGAGACCAGTGTCGCTTTGAATCTCTATGCATATATCGAGGTATGAAACTGATTAAATACCTTCAGATGTTTCTTTTATTTCTAACTCTTGTGAGTAAATCAGTGGAAGATATTCTGTGATCCTGTTATTATTGAATGATATAAGATCATCAATATAGGGGAAAGTAAAGTTAAAAGTTATAGCCAAATTCCTTTGTTTTGATTTAATCAGATTTGTCAGAAATTCTTATTCATCTGCACAGAGAAAGAAATCCGCGAGTAGTGGAGCACAATTGATGCTCATGGGGGTTCCTATATCCTGTCTATATGTCTCACCCCCAAATGTGACATGTATGTTGTCAATGAGGAAATCCAGCGTATCACATGTGTCTGTCTCAGGAATCTTTAGTCTGGATTCACTCTTGGTCTTTAAGACCTGCCCAGATCCGTAAAGGATATATATATCTTTGTTCACCGTTCTTTGTAACAAATGCCCCATTGATTAGGAAATGGAGTTTTTCCGTAAGTTTTTTTGTTGCGTATAATGTTGTGAAATTAAATGTGTTAATATTAATTAACTTTGACCTGGGTTGGGAGTGGATGATTTCAAGTAGATCATGCTAGCTAGATTTGCCTACACTGAACATATTTTATCAACATCGCCCGAATTCATTAACGTTAATCTTAAGGACATCTTAAACATGAAAGTACTTGTCCTTGCGTGTGAAGAGATATGACTTATAATACTTCATTTTACAATAACTATTTCTAAACTATCGGTGCAACGAGTGTACTAATTTACATTTTACAATTTGTTTTCCAGGTAATCACATACAAGGACGTGAGTAAACAGGCACTGGGGACTACTGTGTGTCAGCCCAGGCGTCTCATTGGTCAGTTTTGTTTAGAAAACACAGAAGGCTACATGTGCGATTGTTCCACGGGGTTGGTGTGTAAGACCAGGTATTCGGAAAACTACGGTACTTGTGCACCAGCCGCATCCAGCACGTAGCCGACATGCACTGTAGACAGTGACAGACAGTTCTTCCTGATCTGGGGTTTGTTTGGGTACGGGACGAGCCTTCTAAAAGGGACCTCTTGAAACCCTGAGATCCGCCAGGACCACAGAGAGCCATTTCATCATGATAACACAAACCATCACACGAGATACAAACACTGGAAAACATCGGTGCTTTCATGAAAATTAATTTGGAAAAGGGACCTGTCATCTTGGGGGTAGCGAACCTACGCTATGTCGAGAACGGAAAGTATTTGAAAGTGTGGTGTGGTGATCATTGTCAGGGAGGTGTTACAAGGACATGGTCCCACGATTTTGAGGTGAACTAACAGATACTTAGAGACGCATTTTACGAATGTTGATGTTAGACGGCAGGTGACAACGATGTCGACACTAGAACCATAAAGGCCGAGACTTACCTTTATTCATAGGCGTACGGCTCGCAGTTTTGTGGTGTTTGTGTTTTGGCGGGGTAGGGTGTGTGTGGGGGGGGGGGGGGGGGGGGGGGGGAGTGATGACTGATTTTGCTCGAATTAAACGAATATACCCAAATCTGGATATTTGCATTATTACCGAACAGCTCTACTAGTATATATATGGTTCCAAACGAATTATTACGCTTTTGTTCTTAAAACACAGATTACAACTAATATTATAGGCCTAAGTAGAAGATGGAAGTACATTGTGAAATGTTTTCAGGACAGCTCATTTTGCCTAAACGTCTCCGTCGTTTTTACCAGGATTTTCTTCAGCACTGGGGATGGTGATAGCCACCCCCTCCGTTTCTTACATTTGTTTTTCTGACTTGAAAGATTACATGTTAATTATACAGTTAAAATACCTGATCTTATATAGTCAATTTTAACAAAATGCCAGGCAACTGCAATGTATATGCTATATTTGTTTATTTATTTGTAGTTTTCGCCCCCACATTCTGGTGCCAGTGAACTGCTGGCTACTCCTTTGTTAAATTTAGTCCAACCATCATCGGACAAGGTTTGTATATACTTGGTCCAAAATATCTACAGTGAACTGAGTTTGACTTCAGAATCACATCTGTGTATATAACAAGTGTATGTGACCAAGTCGGCCCCTGTCTTGGACAGAAAGGCCGGCCAAGGCCGGCTCTTGTGCCCACGACAGGTGTGCTCTGAATGTGCACGTAAAACCCTTTGACCTTGACCTTGACCAAGTCGGCCACACCGCATTTGCGCGATATTTAACATGCAGACTCGTCGTTTTAAATCGAACAGGTGTTAAGACGGTAGTACTCCTTTAAGCGCCACATCAACGTCTATATGGATAGGACTCTCACGTCAAACTCCGTTGCATTTTTTTTTTTTACTCAAGTTAATAACTTTTTTATCATATGTTCTCATTACCTACCTGAACTAGAAATCCATTGGTAGCATTTTTTCTGACCACTATCATGTAAGCCATCTTGAAATTTAAAATGGCCGTCATTTTAACATAATTTATTTATATATCTCCACTCTATGTTAAATAGAAACGTATTTTTGGGGGTCTATTTAAACATATTATGTCAGTGAATTAAAAAGAAATTATTTTTCATCTTACATGGCAACCATCTTGAAATTCAAAATGGACATAATTCCATTATATATAAATTTAGATACCTAAATTGTTGTTGTGGGTCAACTGCGAGTAAAGATATCTATATATATAAGAATATTTAATTGGTGGCCATTTTGAATTTCAAGATGGCTATCATGCCCAATTACTAAATAAAATGTTATCAGCGAGTTCATTGACCTCAAAAATGTAAATAGACACACTGATTTTTTTCTATGTTAACTGGGAGTCAAAATATATGTAAAATATCCCAAAATGATGGCCATTTTGAATTTCGAAATGGCTGCCATGATCAAATGACTGAAAAAATGCTACCAATGGATTTCTAATTCTGGATAGTCTTAAGAATAAACGAAATACATTTTACTGACTTGAGCAAAAAAAAACAAAAGAAGCAAATTTATATAACTGCCTGGACTAGACGTCAGATGTTTCGGACTTGTATATACTTGTAGCGTTGTATGGGGCTGGTGGCGTATGTTCAACTGTTTCTTCCATTTCTAACCCTCGTGCAGATATTGGTGGAAGATGATCTATTAACTTTTGATTTCTGTTCAAACAGCTCGTTTTTCTTATTAATAAACTGTCCTTTGATTAAAGAATGCATTTGTGGTTTTGAGATTATCCGTTGTAATATCAAAGTACCTTAATAACATAGCCGTACAGGATCCCATTTTTGGGGGATTGGGGATGGGGAGACGGACTTTTGTTCGAATTAAACAAATATACCAGAATTGTATGATGGACATACATGGTGAACAGTTTTTAGGCCAGCTTCTGTTACCCGAAGTTTCCATCGTTTTTTGCCCAATAGAGAAGATTTTATTTCCTCCAACCCCATAATTAAATAATCAGATATTAACAGGAGTTATTTAAATAATAAAATCAACAAGGCGTTAAACAACAATAAAACAATATCTTGATAAATTACATATTCTTTGTTTATGAAGAAACGACCCCTAGTAACCGATGGCGAATACACGTTGCTAGTGGTGCTGTGGTGACGTCACGTTCGTGCACCTGCCATACAGCGACTTGAACTGCATGCTCTGGATGTTAGGTTTACAGTACAGACCGGCGCGGCACGGACAGTCGGACTCGGTCTGCCGCGTCGTGCAGTTGTCGCCCTCGTCGCCTATCTTCTTACAGTAGATATCGGTGGGCAGGAACTCGTCACGCACGCAGCAGTAGCCGGGCGGACACTCGCTGTACCGGGAATAAACGTTCGGCTTAGTGCAGGCCTGTGGCTTATCTCGCCCTGTCTGAAATAATCCATGGAAAACTATATGTAAAACATCTTACCCACCATGCAATGAAACAACGACGACAAGAGTAACAAAACCATAACCTTAACACACCTTAACCTTAAAACCGTATTCCCATATCAAAATCGTATTTCTGCACAAGGCAGAGTTAAAAGGATTTTAGATAAAGTGATTTCTTCCATGATCCACTAACAAATGCTTGTCCCCAGGAGGACTGCCACTCCCCGGGAGACCCTGCACCACCCGTTGGACTGGCACTCCCCGGGAGACCCTGCACCACCCGTAGGACTACCACTCCCCGGGAGACCCTGCACCACCCGTTGGACTGCCACTCCCCGGGAGACCCTGCACCGCCTGTTGGACTGCCACGCCGGGAGACCCTGCACCGCCCGTTGGGCTGCCACTCCCCGGGAGACCCTGCACCACCCGTAGGACTACCACTCCCCGGGAGTCCCTGCACCACCCGTAGGACTACCACTCACCGGGAGACCCTGCACCGCCCGTTGGGCTGCCACTCCCCGGGAGACCCTGCACCACCCGTTGGACTGCCACGCCGGGAGACCCTGCACCGCCCGTTGGGCTGCCACTCCCCGGGAGACCCTGCACCACCCGTAGGACTACCACTCCCCGGGAGACCCTGCACCACCCGTAGGACTACCACTCACCGGGAGACCCTGCACCACCCGTTGGACTGCCACTCCCCGGGAGACCCTGCACCACCTGTAGGACTGCCACTCCCCGGGAGACCCTGCACCGCCCGTTGGACTGCCACTCCCCGGGAGACCCTGCACCACCCGTAGGACTGCCATACCCCGGAAGACCCTGCACCGCCTGTTGGACTGCCACGCCGGGAGACCCTGCACCGCCAGTAGGAAAAACAAATGTTTTATTTAACGACGCACTCAACACATTTTATTTACGGTTATATGGCGTCAGACATATGGTTAAGGACCACATAGATTTTGAGAGGAAACCCGCTGTCGCCACTACATGGGCTACTCTTTCCGATTAGCAGCAAGTGATCTTTTATTTGTGCTTCCCACAGGCAGGATAGCACAAACCATGGCCTTTGTTGAACCAGTTATGGATAACTGGTCGGTGCAAGTGGTTTACACCTACCCATTGAGCCTTGCGGAGCACTCACTCGGGGTTTGGAGTCGGTATCTGGATTAAAAGTCCCATGCCTCGACTGGGATACGAACCCAGTACCTACCAGCCTGTAGACCGATGGCCTAACAACGACGCCACCGAGGCCGGTCGCCCGTAGGACTACCACTCCCCGGGAGACCCTGAACCGCCCATATGGACTGCCACCCCCGGGAAACCCTGAACCGCCCCTTGGACTGCCACTCCCTAAAAAAACCAAACTCGTACAGGATAAAGTTCTATGGAATGTATACAGCTGTGAAAAATGGACTTATGAATCACTGTCAAAACAATGATGATATCAGGTGTTCGCGAAAGTTGAGCATATGCTGTCATGAGCACAGCCTACAGCCTACAGCCTACAGCCTTCAAGTCCACAATTGAAATATAATGGTGGTGCATATAAAAGATCCCTTGCTACTAATGGAAAAAAATGTAGCGGGTTTCCTCTCGAAGACTATATGTCAAAATTACCAAATGTTTGACATCCAGTAGCCGATGATTAATAAATTAATATACTCTAGTGGTGTCGTTAAACAAACAAAACTTCTTTAAAAAAAAAACCCCCCAAAACCACGTCAGTAAGAGGAAGCAGTTTCTTATAAGAAGAAAGAAACTACAGACGATTCACATCTGATATGTGCCAACAGACACATGCCACGAACCAAAGAAACTACAGACGATTGATTCACATCTGATGTGTGCCAACAGAAACATGCCACGAACCAAAGAAACTACAGACGATTGATTCACATCTGATATGTGACAACAGACACATGCCACGAACAAAAGAAACTACAGACGATTCACATCTGATATTTGCCAACAGACACATGCCACGAACAAAAGAAACTACAGAAGATTCACATCTGATATGTGCCAACAGAAACATGCCACGAACCAAAGAAACTACAAACGATTGATTCACATCTGATATGTGTCAACAGACATATGCCACGAACAAAAGAAACTACAGAAGATTCACATCTGATATGTGCCAACAGAAACATGCCACGAGCCAAAGAAACTACAGACGATTGATTCACATCTGATATGTGTCAACAGAAACATGCCACGAACCAAAGAAACTACAGAAGATTGATTCACATCTGATATGTGCCAACAGACACATGCCACGAACCAAAGAAACCCACACGAAAAATACAAACCCAAACAATTACGTTATATTGATCATTCCATGTTATTTATTGACATGGAAAAAGTTATAATCTACCAACAGTCCTATCAATGCAACACAGACCTTTACACAAAGCTGTCTAATAATATGAAAGGCAAACTTGCCAGTGGCACTCATCAACTTGTCTTCACGGTCGATCAATAAACGTTCTGCCCCAGCAGTTGACGTCTAATTGTTGCGGATTATAGCCAATTACTAATTTGTTAAAGTTTAATATTATACTTGGTTTTCATCTGATGCATACTTTGACGGGGACACCCCCTCCCCCAAAGAGGCGCCTAAGATCTGATGATGTTTTAACCCCTCAAACGTACTAAAACACCCCAACACCCTCCTCCTGGATCCGCGTCTATATATAATGTCAGAAAACTTTATATTCTAGCTTTAAATATAAAGTCATGGCTAAGATATCGAACATTTTAATATCATAGAATCGAAACTGTATGAGTTAGTTGCGTCTTCTTGAAAATATTATTGATATTTGCACCATTTTAATCACAAAGAGTACCTTGACTTGTTTTTATACCTTGATATGCTGTATGAACTTTAAACCATGACAGGGTCCGGTGTTAAATATAAGACTATTTCGATGCAGTCAGAAGACGGCGGGGGTGGGGTGGGTGGGGTGTTACTGTGAATTAAGCCAAAGGCGGACAACCCCAGTTGCATAAAAACATAATTGAATGTCAAAATATTCTTAGGCATAAATAATGCAATGTATTTTTTTTCCAATTTCATTTACAGTTTTTACCAGTACATCATTTATCGGCATGCGTAATGTATATGATATGACATTTCTAAAATAAGATATTAAGTGAAATATCCAATGCATTATTTATGCCTTTCAGTATGGTCATATAGAGAATGTGCAAAAATAAAATAATAACCATTTTGCCAATCTTCTTGTACGTTTAACAAACACAGCATCATTTCATAATTTATGAGATATTGAACCGAATGTTGGAACGTTTTCTTATGATCTATTCAATATAATATATCTGTTGTGGAATATATGTAAATAAAAATATAAATTTTTGCTGTCTGATTTATTTATCTATTTTTATCAATTGAACATGTAATTTACAGAGTAATGAAAGCTAGGTAACTTACCAACCCGCCTGACACCTGGTGCAGAAGACACGGGATTAAAAGAAGGAGACATTTGTAGAAGAACATTTTAGTTGTAGGTCTAAATCACGAATGAAGTGACACTAGCTCGAGCAGACGTTAATCAGCTGGCGTTCTCTCACCGATATACTGAGTACACACACACCCTTACGACGACACACGGTCTTACGTAATACAATGCATACACTCACGGTAACACACCTGCACTATGTTTGTGAGTGAACACACTAGATATGTATTCCATGACACGCCCGTATCTGAGTTAAAGCAAACAAAAACAATAATAAATTTAAACAAGAACAAAGGAAAAATAATAACACCTAACACGTTGATAAACTACGGCTATGGGACATATTGTTTGTTTTGACCCTTGGTCTAAACTATGTGAAAGAAAACCAACTGTCTTCTCGCAAAATACACATACCAAATAGTGACAAGGGATCTCTTATAATGACTTTCCAATAACAAGACAACACCTACCACAATCGTGGGACACTTGTTTCACCGACATTTCCATCAATGGGTGCTGCCATTCGATTCATCACACCGCAGGTGTCACCGAGGCACACAGATTCAGTATAAAAACACTAAACACATTGACATAATATTGAACATAGTATGTCAATGCGTCACACAGATTCAGTATAAAAACAATAAACTTATTGACATATTATTGAACATAGTATGTCAATGAGTCACATTGACTCAGTATAAAAACAATAAACTTATTAACATATTATTGAACATAGTATGTCATTGAGTCACAGTGATTCAATAAAAAACACTAAACAAAATAATCTAAAATTCTACTAATGACACACGTGCACGTTAAAAAGTGACAATTAACATGTGGTTATCCTAACCACAATAAAACAGATGTAAATAAACCCTAGATAAATGTAGATATTAATAGCCTGATGTAGATGTGGTATCTGATAACACGACGATCGTCTTCAAAGTACTAGTTTATATGTGATTATTTAGCCATGCGTTCGTCGGCTACCATCATGGGACAAGTCATTTGGTATGACATGACTTTGCGATAAGTCTGTATTGGCCTACTAATGAGCGGTCTGCTAAGTTAGGGCGTGTCTTTGAGGGACGTGTCCTATGATATGGTAACGGACTAACAATGGAATTACATCACTGAGAAAAAGGTATTGATCTTTGATGAATATCCAATAACCGATTATTAATTAATCGATGTGCTCAGTGGTGTCCTTAAACAAAACAAACTTGATCCTTGATGATGGGTTAATAACTGTATCCGCCTTAGTAACGACCTGCATGTACCCATATTGTTTTTGCTGAAATTAATTTGTAAAAAATCTTTGAAACAGAGATGGACCAGCCAAGATAAACAACTGATGGAACAGCCAATATAAAGCAATTGCACCGCGCCGTTCTAGAGAGAGAGAGAGAGAGAGAGAGAGAGAGAGAGAGAGAGAGAGAGAGAGAGAGAGAGAGAGAGAGAGAGAGAGACAGACAGACAGACAGACAGACAGACAATATATATATATATATATATATATATATATATATATATATATATATATATATATATAAGATATACCAGTCGTGGTGAACTGGCTGGAAGAGAAATAGCCCAATGGGCTCACCGACGAGGCCCCACCCACGCTACGCCACTGACAGGAATGTCTTACATTTACTATACGGATGCTAGATATTAACTACCTCAAGCAAAACTGCGCTTATTTGGATAAAAACAACAACAATTGCTATAGCATGTTCATAGAAATTGAATATAACTTTGGAATTTGAGTTCATGACGTCATACTGCCACACCCCTGCGCGTGCTGTAACCTCACCATGGTGCAGGGGTGTAACATTCTCTTTGAGAATGGCCAATACAGCACACATTGAAATTTTGAGTAAAAGTCAGTATCTATCTGTGATTTTTGTATTTTCGCACAGTTCTTTAAACTGTTTTTATTTAAATCTTGAATTTTTATATTGATGTTGATCATCACCTTATTTGTTTGCATTATCATAGTTTGACACCCAATAGCCGATGTATTTTTCGTGCTGGGGTGTCGTTAAACATTCATTCATTCATTCATACTGCCACTTATCTATTCAGTTTAACGGATTTTTGTCACAGTAAGTCCGTTTAGCTTAAGAAAGAAAGCAAGAAAGAAATGTTTTATTTAACGACGCACTCAACACATTTTATTTACGGGTATATGGCGTCAGACATATGGTTAAGGACCACACAGATTTTGAGAGGAAACCCGCTGTCGCCACTACATGGGCTACTCTTCCGATTAGCAGCAAGGGATCTTTTATTTGCGCTTCCCACAGGCAGGATAGCACAAACCATGGCCTTTGTTGAACCAGTTATGGATCACTGGTCGGTGCAAGTGGTTTACACCCTCCCATTGAGCCTTGCGGAGCACTCACTCAGGGTTTGGAGTCGGTATCTGGATTAAAAATCCCATGCCTCGACTGGGATCCGAACCCAGTACCTACCAGCCTGTAGACCGATGGCCTAACCACGACGCCACCAAGGCCGGTGTTTAGCTTAAGAATGCAGCTTTAAAAATCAACAGCACCTTAAGACATGACCCAGCCAAGGTCCTAATAATGCCCCTCAAAATAATCAATATAGTGATTCAGATCCAAGAACGTCATGTTCCAGCTCATGTAAATAATTCTTTGTTTATAAAAAGTACAAGATACCTAAAATCATTGTTTGAAAATGAATAATTTTGCAAGTCATCTAAATAAGACAACAAAACAAAACATCCTAAGGTTATAATACTTTGACAAATAATCATTAAGATAGTTTAAAATTATTGTTTGAAAATTATTAATTTTGTAATTCAGTTGCCAGGAAATTATGTTTAAGACCTTCAAAATTTCGTTTTTTCCCCCAGGGAAGCATGCACCCGGGCCCCCTAGCCTCCTCGAGCAAAGCACTTTGTCCTTGTTTACTAGTCTCAAAATTATTTACAAAATAGTGCCCCCCCCCCCCCCCCCGGATTTTGGTCAGGGTACGCATGGGCGTACATAGGATTTTGAAAAGGGGGGTTCCAAAATAGATTGCAGAGATATTGGGCATATATTTCTATGTTGAGTTTTGAAAAGGGGGATTCCAAAATAGATTGCAGAGATATTGGGCATATATTTTAATGTTGAGTAAATATAATAATGTCAGATATCAATGTCAGATATATTAAATTATAAAAAAAGCTATTTCAGGGGGGGGGGGGGGGGGGGTTCGGTCGAACCCATCGAACCCCCCCCCCCCTCTATGTACGTCCATGGTACGGCCCTGAGTACCTCTCTAATACTACCATTATCATTAGAAGATGTGGAATTTCCTGATTCCTGTTGCCTCAACCCTTCCTCTTCATCCTCTGCATGGTCAATTTCTGTGTTATGCAATTCCTCCGATAGCTCCGACATATGGTCGTCAAAGTGGATCATGACCGACATCCTGAACCTCTTGGGTAGCATCGTCAACACTTCCACCAGTGTCCCTATCGACAACATTAGGCGTTTCGATTGCTGCTGAATACTGGACTGGTTGGGCCTGTATCTCTGTCATATCAAAATCACCCGTCTCTTCATAATCAGATGGCTGGTCAACTGTATTGTTCTCACTGGTGGAAAAAGGAACTCGTTTCCCCTTCTTAGGCATGGGTTTCCTTGCCTCTATCACGACAGTCTTTAGCACTGGCAAAGAACCAATCGGTAGAAGATGGTTTCGATGCAGAACTGGTTTTCTGCCTTCTCCATCAGGACATTCTCCACGTGATTTCCTGCCATGTCTCTCTTATTTTGTCCTTGAGTTCATTATCCGTGAATATTGCCATGTTGTAAACAATGGTACATAAATCAATAGCTTTTGGGGTAGCGTTTTGTGACTTACAGTTTTGATTCTGTTGCTATTTTAACGTTAGAACAATTTTTACTGGATGTGGCAAATATCCAAATAGTAATGATTATAAAATATTACTATCAATGTCTCCATACTTTTTAGAAAATTCCATATTAAGTAGCATTATTATTTTTTTTAAGGTGCCCCCCCCCAAAAAAAAACAACAAAAAAAAAAACAACCCTACAACAACAAAACAACAACAACAAAACAAATTTGTCCTCCTGGTGGCAGTCCTCCTATAGGTGATACAGTCGATAGTGAATAACATTATCAAAAGAAGCTTTTGTTAATGTTAATGTTTTTTTGTCATTGGGATTTACATTGATAAAATTATTTTAATACGAAAATGCGCCTTTCAAAATCAAGGGGAATAACTCATTAAGTATTACAGTGTTAAGCTAACAAGAGTTATCGTTTCGTGTTGTATTGTAGATACCAGTAATATATGTAAACTACTATTGACGTATTGCCCGTCAAATAAGTTTTGGAATGAGTTAAATAAAATAGAGGTTTAAATATTTTTGAATAATCATTGATGTTGAAAAATACAACGACTAACGAGACTGCATGACTAATTCTCACCCTACTTCCGGTAAGGGAGGTGACGTCATGTGAAAATGGCGGACCTTGACAGTTCCATCTCAAATCCACCAGGTAAGTGCCGAAAGCCTCGATATATTTGTGTAATAAGAAGAACGCAGTTGTTAACGACAGTCGACATTATCTGTGATGTGTGGTGTGTTTACATCTCAGGGTTACTAAGGGTATTCCTTACTCCAGGCGTGTACAGACTCCCTAATTCCGTCTTAAAATGAAATGCATCGGGTCGATTTGGGTTTTTTTTTTTTTGTCTGGAAATGACATAGTCCTTCGCACGTGCGTCTTACATGATTACAAATATGTCTACAGCAAAATCCTTTATACTAAATGCTTTTAGTCCCAGTCTGAAGAAGAAAACTACTTATTGAAATTAATTTTGACATAAGGACTCGGGGAGCAGCCGGTGTAAATGTTTGCCAGGCACTAAAACAGCGAAAAGCTGCTGTCTCCACAATGTTTATTCCTGTCATGGACAGAACTACTCTCCTGCCAAGTCAGAGGTTGTGCTCACGACAGGCTTTGATGGAAGCATGTGAAAAATTACCCACATCTACAATATTTATTATTACTGAAGTGTTTAGAATAGATTGTCCTGTCTGTTTGGTACATACCACCCATGTCCCAAACTGCATTCACCTAATGACAAAAACATGAATACAATATTTACGGAAATACTATTATAAATTTTTCAGGTATGCTACATGAAACAAAATATTTTACTTTGAGTTTATTTTTATACTAATTTGCTGTGGTTATGTTTTTTAACTAGTACATCAGACTATTCTCGGAACCGAACATACGGGGACCAGACAACTCGGACCCATGGACAACTCGGCCCAGACAACTCGGCCTCGGGGCCGAGACAACTCGGCCCAGAGTTATTGATACGGGTTCATTGATACTTGTGGAAAGCGGCTATATGTCGAAATCAGATTTTCAAGTAGCAGAATTGAACAGTTTATCCTAGTATTTCTCAATCAATACAGTATTCATATGCCAAAGCAGTAAAATTACGACAGAATTACAGGTGCGGTGTTGCCATCGTGAACAAACGTCGCAGCGTAATGCATGTTGTCTGGGTCGAACTTCATTGGAACAAAAGGAACACGGATATGTCGGCATTTTGTTGGAAAGTGATATTAGAAAGTGATAAGTCCAATAATTCGGACGGTTATATACATTATTTGAAAATGGCATCATGCTCACCAATTGGAATTACTTCTTAAAAGCAGGAAGTCAGGAGGCTATATCCGCGAGTGTTGTTACAACGATAAATAACGTTTGCATGTTTTTTCTGGGATCATCTCCAATGTTTAGGTCACTGATTGTAGAACAAAAACAAATTATTCGAACAGCGGAAACTATCTTCAAAGATAAATGGATCAGCAATTTATCAATCCGACATGACACTTCGTTTCAGGACGTTTATGTTAAGGTGAGACTAATTCAAAACTAACAAAAAACACACTCTTTTATTTCTGTGAGAATACTTTAATTTAAAAAACAACACTTGTTCAACAATATTTTTCAACAATATACAATATTGTGCATGTGCCGAGTCGTCTCTGGACTCCGGGCCGAGTTGTCTTGAGGTGGGCCGAGTTGTCTCAGAACTATGGGCCGAGCTGTCTCGACGTGGGCCGAGTTGTCTGGGCCGAGTTGTCCACGGGTCCGAGTTGTCTGGCATTCGAACATACGGGTACTTTGGCCCTATCCGCCATTGTTTATCACGTGATGCGATGAAGCTTCTCCTTAGTTACGTATGGTTTGATAGTGAATTTAGTCAATTTCAGTCGATCATTTATAACAGTTAACGGCCAAGATGCCTAAAACATGTTGTGCAGTTGGCTGCATAAACCATAACTTGATATTAAACAAAATATCGTTTTACAAATTTCGAAAAGAAGAGACCAGACGCCGCTTCTGTTTAAAGGCACTAAAACGTGACAAACCTGATGCAACGCCATGGCTTCCCACACAGAATGCGACTATGTGGAGTTTAATGTTGTTGCTTGTCGACAATAACCGACGTTAATAGCAACCAAAATGGTTAAAGCATTGATAACATTTCCACATTATACTGTAAATAAAATACACAATTCCATCTACTTTCTTGAAAAACCCCACAAAAAACTCTGATGCATCCAGTTCTTGAATAAAGAGTATTACCTTTTTATCATCAAATTTGTGTGGTCTTCATTTTTCATTTTTAAAATCTAATTTTAGAGTTCAATCAAGACATTCTCTATTCTTGTATTTATTTTGCCATCTTCGGCTACTACTTATTCATTTATTTTTATTTTTAAAATAAAAGTATATGCAGTTAAATTACACACACACACACATATAATAATAATAATTTATTATACAAGTTCTTTTTTCAATTTTTTTTTTTTTTAAATTTGTATGTGCAAATGTGTCTGTAGCAGGCCTGCAATACGAAAATATAGGTTTTTCTACCATTTTATATATAAATATGGCTTCTCCCCCTACTACTCAAGATTTTGCCCCTACCCCACTCCAGATATTGTACCTGCGGACGTGTAATAGCCCAAATGTATAATGTATTAAACAATAAAGGTATACTTGTATCTCAGATACATACATACACTGTATACATGTGTATTATATATATATATATATATATATATATACTCTTCAAAAGAAGAAACGCAAAACCACATTGTCGTGACATTTGGAGAATTGATTTAATTATTGAATGGTGAGTCCGATAATTACCAAATGTTGCAGGATTGTTCACAATTCACTCTAGTCCATTGTGAGTAAGTGATAGGACACACCACCAAGGTCAAACTCATCTGGAGTCAATACCGGGTGTGGCCTCCGCGTGTGTTGACAACTGCCTGGCACCGCCTGCCCATTGAAGCAACCAGAGTAGGATGACGTCCCGGGGGATGGTGGCCCACTCGGCCTGCAAGGCTGCTGCCAGCTCGGGCAGGGTCTGGGGCTGTGGTTGTCGCTGTCGGAGGCGTCGGTCCAACTCGTCCCATAGATGCTCAATTGGGTTCAAATCCGGTGATATCGATGGCCAAGGAAGGACATTAATGTTGTTGTTCTGTAGGAAAGCCGTTGTGAGACGTGCTGTGTGAGGCCTGGCATTGTCATGTTGGAACACTGCGTTGGCGTTGGCCATAACTGGAACGATGTGTGGCCGGAGGATCTGGTCAGTGTAGCCCTGTGCATTCAGGTTGCCCTGCACGTGGACCAGGTCAGTTCTGCCAGTGTGTGAGATGGCTGCCCACACCATGACACTACCCCCGCCGAATCTGTTCACTTCCTGCACGCAGTTTGCCGCATAACGTTCACCACGACGCCTATACACGCCTATACACATCTTCCATCATGACGTCGGAGCAGAAATCAGAACTCGTCACTGAACCACACCTGTCTCCATCGCAGTTGAGGCCATTGTCGATGAATCTGGCACCACTGCAGTCGGAGTCGACGGTGTTGTGGTGTTAAGATGACACCTCGAACTGGACGTCTGGCACGAATTCCTACCTCACGTAGGTGGTTCCGTACGGTCTGGCCGGATATCCTGCGCAAACCTGGTATTGCTGCGGCTGTGGAGGTGGCAATAGTCAATCGTTCCCGAAGGTGGCGTACCCGGATGTAGCGGTCCTGCCCGGGGGTAGTGACCCATGGTCGACCGGATCTAGGGAGGTCACATGTTGATCCATGTTGCTGGTAACGGTCCCACAGTCTGGAGATGGTGCTTGGGGACACATGGAATGCCCTGGCAACGGCCGTTCTGGATTCGCCTGCGTCTAGTCGGCCGATGGCATTGTTTCTCTGCGGTTCACTGAGACGTGGCATGTCCTGGATTGTCAACTGTCGGCCAGATACAGAGGCCAGGCAAGCGAACACCCTGCACTTTTATACTGTCGGTGTTCATGTAGCACGTGCAGACAACGCACGTGCAGTGGTGACATGGTTTGCACGTGGCTGCGTTTTTGCGAATATTCACATTTTGGAACTTTATTGTACAGTAGCTGCGTTTTATCGAATGTAACCGTGGGAATGTGTTTGGGACATGCAATGACCGTATATTCACAAAGCATGAACCGGTAGGAAACATAAAATCGGAGTTATAACCCATTTGTACCCTTTTGCGTTTCTTTTTTTGAAGAGTATATATATATATATATATATATATATATATACATACACACACATACATGTATATATGTTTCTGGATTTTTTTTTAATTTACTCTGTTATGAATCAATGTAATTTGGTGGTTGTGGCACATTTGTAGATTTTGCTTCTGTTCAAGTTAAAGGACTTACCTTTTTGCATCTACATGTCATTTTATGGTATTCTGCAGTTCTTTGGATTGTGCATGTGTGCACACAATCTGCTTCAGCAATTATCTGCAATACAATGAATGGTCATCGCCATATTTGATATATTTTTTTCTTTCTAAAAACACGGTTTCACATGGAGAATAATATGCTACATAAGTGCATCTATACAAGAGGTAATTTAACCCTGGTTAAAAGCAACTTAGGTTAAATATGTGTAGTCTAGCAGAAGACATATTGATACAGATCAGTTTAGTAACAGTCATGATAATTGCCCCATCTCCTTTCTCCACCTGTATCTTATGAAAAATTAGTTTTGTACATATTACTTAAATTTTAATTGCAATAACAATTCCAATACAGCCCAAGACAAAATGCAATATCCACTAGGTATTAAAACAACACTAATATATATATATATCATCTGTGTGTGTGTGTTAACCATTATTTACTCAGGTACGTTTTTGTGTTTTATTAATAAATATACCATGTTAAACCCTATTATTAAAACAGTTATATATTTATTCGATGAGGTAACACTATGTTTTAGTAGGTTGTAGACCGTGACAGGAAAATAATATGGGAGTTATTAATTGCTACCCTAACTTAGATTATGGGGGCAATTTAAAATATTAATATTCACATGCCAAAGGGAGCTATATATTATTCTCCTTGAACTAATCTCAGGGGAGTGATGGGTAGCTAGAGAGAGATATAACTCACCTTAGATGACAAGGTCTGAGGTTGGCTATATTTTATTATTGCTATTTTCTTTTCACCTGCATTCAACCGGTAAGGAAAGCCAACATCATGAGATAATTTCACAATCTGTAAAAACTAAATCATTTCATTATTTCAAGAATGACAATAATAATACTGTAATTTAAAGTTGTAAAGTAACAACTTTGCAATTGTTTAATTATTACATTCTATTTGGAAATAAAATCTTGAATCATGCATATAAATTTTATTATTATACATACAAATTATATATTTTGTAGCCCACATCTTAATTATTATAATATTAATAATTATCTTATCATTTCAAAGTTGTTAAAATTTATAATTAATATTACCTTAAAATTGCATCAACAAAAATTGTTCTGCCCAGCCTGCCTCTAGTCAGGTCCCCTCGACAATATAAGCTATACGGAAACATGTCGGTAATAAATATAGACTGTACTAATACATATTCCCGTTGTTCGTTTCTCTTATATGACAACCCAAGCTGCTATAATACTCATAAGACATGCTGCAACTATGTGTTAGCTACAGAAAATAAATGACAATATGCAAGGCATGCAAAAAGTTAATATGATAACTTTATTCTATGTAAAACAGTAATCACTAAGGCTTTGCTTCACCCCCAAAGACCCGGATGATCGGTAACTAGGCCTTGTGACGTCACACCGGTTCCGAGAATTTACTGAATTTGATGACTAGTACTTTCTGCAGCACTGTTCTGTGGAGGGCAGGTTGGGTCGTTAGCTGTTCTGTGGAAGGCAGGCTGGGTCGTTAGCTGTTCTGTGGAGGGCAGGCTGGGTCGTTAGCTGTTCTGTGGAGGGCAGGCTGGGTCGTGAGCTGTTCTGTGGAGGGCAGTCTGGGTCGTGAGCTGTTCTGTGGAGGGCAGGCTGGGTCGTGAGCTGTTCTGTGGAGGGCAGTCTGGGTCGTTAACTGTTCTGTGGAGGGCAGGCTGGGTCGTTAACTGTTCTGTGGAGGGCAGGCTGGGTCATTACTCCAGGTGGCAGACTGTCTGGGGTTCATAGAACTTGTGTGTTGACTAAACAAATGTGTGTTAATTGTTGTGTCAATAATTTTATAACACATATTTTTATTTCAAGACAAATTGCCATTTGATCAAGGTCTCAAGTTACACACCTGTAAGTAAGTATACATGTACATCACAAAGGGGCACAGTGTGGCTCAGTCGTTAGTGTGTTCTCCTAGAGTGTTTACAATGTAGATCATAGGGTTGAACGTCACTCTGTGAACACATTGGGTTTTTCCCATCCTTTACCCAGTGCCCCACAACTGGTATATCAAATACTTTGGTCATGTGATGTCCTGTCTGCACATGGAAAAGTACTTATTAAACAATCTCTTGCTGGTAATTATCCCCCACAACACAATTTGCAGGTGACACTAAAACGGGCACTATTTGTCCATAGATCTGTCCATCCAGTAGTGTTTCCGGAGCACCCCTCCATAGCCATTGACAATAACATGTATATATTAATCTGGTGGTCTAGTAGTGCCACCAGCCTTGATGGTGTCATGGATAAGCCATTGGCTGGTACATGTAGGTACTAGGTTCGCAACCCGGTACCGGCTGCCACCCAAAGCGAGTTTAATGACCCAATGGGTAGGTGTAAGTCCATTACACGGATTTCTCTCTCACTAACCACGAACCTACTGTCCTGGACAGAGCCCAGATAGCTAGGTGTGTGCTCAGGATAGAGGGCATGAAAATAACTTCAAATGAAACTAGTATCTAGAGCCTTTTCTTATGAGCAAGTTTTCATTTTCAATAATTAGTCTGTTGCCATGGAAAGTCCATGGACAAATGGTCAAAATGACCAAATTCACCCTATATTTAGAGCACCAGTCCAAAACTTTTGGGGTAATATGTCTTCGATAAAGCGGACCTTGCAAAAAAAACTGCACACTTGGATATCTGGTGTTCTCTTGACTATGCAGTTGTGATCCGTCATAGTTACTGTAACTTACAAAACTGTAACTATCAAAACAACACACTGTAAAAGGAATTGCATAGCAAAGATGTAACTCTGTGTCTGACTTCGAAGCTTGGTCACGTGGTGGCTGAGTTCGCTGGATACACCTTGCACTTTGTCAGCCACTGATGGCCTGTAAACGACAATCTTTGGTTGGTTAGTTCTCCACATTTGATTCTTTCTTACACACACGTTGGTAAAAACACCATTCATTATTTATCATCTCACATGCATTATTAACACACACACACATACTATTAACACACACACACACACACACATACTATTAACACACACACACACACACACATACTATTAACACACACACACACACACACATACTATTAACACACACACACACACACACATACTATTAACACACACACACACACACACATACTATTAACACACACACACACACACACATACTATTAACACACACACACCAGGGGTTGGGAAAAATAAAATTGTCAATCGGTCCCATGTGATGTCATCACTACTAGGGATCAGACTTCTTTTTTTTATTTTCGGTTCAGTTTTTGGTTTTTGTTCCACGGTTCGATTTATTTGTGGTTCGATTTATTCACGGTACGTTTTACAAGTAGTACAAGTATGCCAATTATCATACATACATTTTTATAAACTATTTTAAGAGCAAGACATTTTATTTTTAATGGTCATGTGTAAAATAATTCTAAATAGCTAGAAAACAAAAAATGGCATTTTTACCATGCGAAGGGGACAGGATGTAGCCCAGTGGTAAAGTGCTTGCTTGATGCGCGGTCTGTCAGGGATAGATCCCTGTTGGTGGCCCATTTGGCTATTTCTCGTTCCAGCCAGTGCACCATGACTGGTATATCAAAGGCTGTGATATGTGCTATCATGTCTGTGTGATGGTGCATATAAAAGATTCCTTGTTACTAATGGAAAAATTGGCGGGTTTCTTTTCTAAGACTATATGTGGAAATTACCATGTGTTTGACATCCAATAGCCGATGATTAATAATCAATGTGCTCTAGTGGTGTCGTTAAACAAAACAAACTTTCTTTTTACCATGCCATGTTAGTATGTTGGGTCTGGGATACTTGGGCAATGTGTCCCCCAGGATTTGAGTTCAGAGAGTTGGCCAAATAATTTGGGGGCAAGAATGCTAGGGACAGTCTCCAGTATTTAAAAAAAAAAATTCATTTGTCTTTAGATGCATTCTGGAGTACATAATATATGGGTGTATGTATGTCATATACACATTCTAGAAGTCTAAAAGAAAGATATATGTCAAGACATATTTCTGTAATGTTTTGTTATTACTTTGATGATGTCAAATCTTTGTTGAAAAGTATATATCTATTTTTTTAAAGTATGGATGACTCGATATTAGCACAAATACATAATATATAGGATTACTGTTGATTATTCAATTCAACACAAGCACAAGTACATGCACATAATGTATAATAGTGATTTATTTAACTAGTTATTATTTTTATTTTATTTTTTGCTTGTACTGAAATTGAAAAAATAAATCTACAATGATTTATTTTAAAAACCACCAAAAAAAATTGCAAAGTAGTTTGTGTACATTGTAGTTCAAGAACTGCGTATGATTTTGCCCGATAAAATCTTATGGCAATGTGCAATGTTGAATCATTTTAAATTAATATGACGGAAATTGGCCGCCATTTTATAATTCTTGAAGTTAACACGTCTTTACTTTCAATTTTAACAACTGGGACAAAACATACTTGAAATGTTTATTCTCTTGGTGGATTAATCACTGAGGTCAGTCCCTATTTTAGGAGGTTAGATTTTTACGGTCCCAGCAAGAAATTTGCGGGTTCTGTGCAGGATTTGAACGGCACCTATCACCCATGCAAACATGTCTGGTTTAAGGAAATCGAATGCTGTGATTGGCCGAAATCTTTACGGGTCATTGAGATTGTGCAGGGTTCGTATGGGTCATGGAAATCCTGGAAAGTCATGGAATTTGTAAATGTCATTTTCCAGGCCTGGAAAGTCATGGAATTTTGATATTGGTCATGGAAAGTCATGGAAAATTAAAATCTATCTAAATACACTTTTTTACTACATATATTTTAAAACTAATCATAAGTTTTAAATTTAAGTAGCAAACAAAAGTATAAGTATTTAGATAAATTTTAATTTTCCATGAAAAACTATCTATATGATATTAGGTGACTAATGGAAATACCTCAAGCTTTAATCATTTTCGTAGTACAAAGGATCAGCATTTTATATGCTTTGCATCATATTGAACGAAGCAAAGTAGGAACATTATTTACTTTACTGAAGTCACTTGATGCATGTGAAACACAAATGTATATTTTAATAATAGCCTGCTAGCAAAAACTTGCAAGTTAATTATTAACCTTGACCTTAAAATTAATATGATTGCATTTAAATTAAAGTGCCAAGAACAATTTCCTTCTTTCTTTTTTTTTAATTTAAATTTAATTTAAAAAATTTTTGTGAGAAAACAGAATGTGTATAATAATATAAAAAATATTATTAATATCTAAAATATCAAATGGTATAAATAGTACAAAAAAGGTTCTATTTATAACTGAGTTAAAATTAATTCTATACTTTTCTAAATCATGAACTTAGTTGAGATATGTCACCTGCAGTACTCAGAAGGTTCATATTACTATTTTTACTGAATAAAAATGGATACATTTGATGTCAGAATGAATACATGAAACAGTTACACAAACATATAGTGTTTAAATAATGCACATGTGTATCAATTTGCAGTAGGGGGCAAGTTCAGTCCCCTTCCCACGTTTCCTACGGGCGTGATTGCGTCAAGCACTGAAGACTGAATAGACTTGTGAATTAACCACTGGGCTATATCCCATCCCGCACTATCCACTGAAGACTGAATAGACTTGTGGATTAACCGCTGGGCTATGTCCCATCTTGCACTATCCACTGAAGACTGAATAGACTTGTGAATTAACCACTGGGCTATGTCCCATCCCACACTATCCACTGAAGACTGAATAGACTTGTGAATTAACCACTGGGCTATGTCCCATCCCACACTATCCACTGAAGACTGAATAGACTTGTGAATTAACCACTGGGCTATGTCCCATCCCACACTATCCACTGAAGACTGAATAGACTTGTGAATTAACCACTGGGCTATGTCCCATCCCACACTATCCACTGAAGACTGAATAGACTTGTGAATTAACCACTGGGCTATGTCCCATCCCACACTATCCACTGAAGGCTGAATAGACTTGTGGATTAACCACTGGGCTATGTCTCATCCCACACTATCCACTGAAGACTGAATGAATTAACCACTGGGCTATGTCTCATCCTGCACTATCCACTGAAGACTGAATGAATTAACCACTGGGCTATGTCTCATCCCACACTATCCACTGAAGACTGAATAGACTTGTGAATTAACCGCTTGGCTATGTCTCATCCCGCACTCTCCACTGAAGACTGAATAGACTTGTGAATTAACCACTGGGCTATGTCCCATCCCACACTATCCACTGAAGACTGAATAGACTTGTGAATTAACCACAGGGCTATGTCCCATCCCACACTATCCACTGAAGACTGAATAGACTAGTGAATTAACCACTGGGCTATGTCCCATCCCGCACTATCCACTGAAGACTGAATAGACTTGTGAATTAACCACTGGGCTATGTCCCATCCCACACTATCCACTGAAGACTGAATAGACTTGTGAATTAACCACTGGGCTATGTCCCATCCCACACTATCCACTGAAGACTGAATAGACTAGTGAATTAACCACTGGGCTATGTCCCATCCCACACTATCCACTGAAGACTGAATAGACTTGTGAATTAACCACTGGGCTATGTCCCATCCCACACTATCCACTGAAGACTGAATAGACTTGTGAATTAACCACTGGGCTATGTCCCATCCCACACTATCCACTGAAGACTGAATGAATTAACCACTGGGCTATGTCTCATCCCGCACTTTCCACTGAAGACTGAATAGACTTGTGAATTAACCACTGGGCTATGTCCCATCCCACACTATCCACTGAAGACTGAATAGACTTGTAAATTAACCACTGGGCTATGTCCCATCCCGCACTATCCACTGAAGACTGAATAGACTTGTGAATTAACCACTAGGCTATGTCCCATCCCGCACTATCCACTGAAGACTGAATGAATTAACCACTGGGCTATGTCTCATCCCGCACTCTCCACTGAAGACTGAATAGACTTGTGAATTAACCACTAGGCTATGTCCCATCCCGCACTATCCAATGAAGACTGAATAGACTTGTGAATTAACCACTAGGCTATGTCCCATCCCGCACTATCCACTGAAGACTGAATGAATTAACCACTAGGCTATGTCCCATCCCGCACTCTCCACTGAAGACTGAATGAATTAACCACTGGGCTATGTCTCATCCCGCACTATCCACTGAAGACTGAATGAATTAACCACTGGGCTATGTCTCATCCCGCACTCTCCACTGAAGACTGAATAGACTTGTGGATTAACCACTGGGCTATGTCCCATCCCGCACTATCCACTGAAGACTGAATAGACTTGTGAATTAACCAATGGGCTATGTCCCATCCCGCACTATCCGCTGAAGACTGAATAGACTTGTGAATTAACCACTGGGCTGTCTCATCCCGCAGTATCCACTGAAGACTGAATAGACTTGTGAATTAACCACTGGGCTATGTCTCATCCCGCACTATCCACTGAAGACTGAATGAATTAACCACTGGGCTATGTCCCATCTTGCTCTATCCACTGAAGACTGAATGAATTAACCACTGGGCTATGTCCCATCCCGCACTATCCATTGAAGAACAAGTATAATCAAAATTGATTGATCAATGATGTAAAAAAAAAAAAAAATGTTTAAAACCTGTTTTTTTTACAATATGTAACAAATAGATCTTTAGTTCATTCGTGAAAGTTAGATAGCTAAGATACCATTTTATCTTACAACTCATTGTTTATAAACATATTCAACACGTGTTTGGTTGTTAGATAATTTTTAAAACAACCACTCATGAGTCTCTTGCAGAATTCTCTGTTTAATAATTTACTTTATCCTATATCCATGTCATAAACCCATGTGATAATTTACTTTATTAACCCGGTTAATAATGGTATGCAAATTTACAAGGTCTCTAGTTAATTTGTTGCTGTGGATTAGTCATTTTCTTATAAGCCAACAAGACCTGTGTACCCGAGTGTAACGTTTTCAAAGATTTGTTTAAAATGTGTGACTTCAAACTAATCTGTGCTAATTGTGATGACGTCATATTAACGATGGTGGCGACTTTTGTACTGTGATTTACTAAAAAATTAATTAGAATGTTATTTTAGAAGTGTTATAGGATAAATAGAATTCACTACTTGTGTTTTTTAATATGTAAAATATCAACCTCGTCTAGTTAACATAGACTCGGTTGATATTTTCCATATTAAAAAATACTCGTGACAAATCCTCTATTTATGAATCTGTACAATGTATGTTATACACTCTACAGAGATTTACAGAGAAAATGTGACTCCTTTGTTATATAAACATGTAATGGTATATTTTCATAAGCAGCTTTAACAATATAAAATAGTTTCTATTTTCTAATCACTAGTTCAAGGAGAGTAGTTCTAGCCCCTTCAGCATGTGAATTTACATGGTAGCATTATGGTCATATCTTAAATGACTCCCCATGTAATCAAAGTTACATATAGCCTTGGGGAGCATTTAATCACTCCCTCAATTGTTTTCATGGTGAAGTTTTACATTCTGCAATGACCATATATTGTTGTATTATTTTGTAAAATTTGTAAACATTTTGTTGTAAAAAAACCCATGTGTTTGTGCCATGATTTCACTTGTATTACATCATGTGATGAACACATAATGTATGTTTATGTGACACAGTGAACATTTTGTTCAGTATCGCGTCGCGATTGGCTACGCCAGTTTTAGAGATCGCTACACAATTTTAAAACATTAAACAGTGGTTGCTAATCAATTTTCAATTGACTAGGAATATCGCTAATCAAGATTTAAAAACAAAATGTTCCCTGAATGATCTTTCCCTTGTTGGTAAATGTAAATTCATGTAAATGTACATGTTCATATAGGAGAAAAAGAAGAAAAAAATCAATACAATATAGTCGCTTTAGTCACATCTGTTACCATTGTCAGCTGTGGGATTGTATTTGATGTCATGCAGCCTGTATCTAGGAGAAGAGAGGAATGTGAGAGAGCTGATATGTCGTGTTGGTGTTACATCTGGGCCGGCACGCGGCTCGGCTGGCTCCATTCACAGTGATGACTATATTGTAACTCGGTAAGACTGTACCATTGTAAACTGTCCACTAAGCTCTCACCTGGCTAACTGATCGGTCTCCAGCTTGAATAAACACAGCAATGTGAGTGAGACCCAGTTAGCAGTGTTCATGGCAGATACTGTTACAACTGCTGACACACCTGTACTGTCAGATCTGTGGACACCTGTAACAATGTACTGTCCCATCACAGGCAGACTTTTTACCAAGACCCAACACTGGTATACCAAACATGCAGATAACTTGGGTAGGTGTGAAAATAGTATTTATAACACACATGTAGATAACTGGTAGGTGTGAAAACATGTTTTATATCACACATGTAAATAACAATGGCAGGTGTAAAACGTAATGTATGTCATTGGTACAGGTAAATGTAAACATCTATACATATAGACACACATACTAAACATGCAGATAGCTGTTGTAGGTATGAAAACCTTAATATATACCATCGGTACAGGTAGATGGAAATATATTAATTAATAATCATATATTCCAAACATATATGCAGGTAACATAAATAATACGGTTATGCTGGACCCCCAAAATTATAAAAAAAATGAATTTAGTCAGCAAAAGTGTAGGCAAATTTAAAACTCTTTAAACAATTGTATTTATTTTTAAATTAAATTTTTTAGTGATTTAATAATGAAAAATACATTGTATTTGCCAAATTCAATTTTGATTCACATCTGGTGATATGGCAGATGATGACAAGTGCACATTGTGTGTCTTATTATTGCCTTATCTAACATTTTAGATTTAATGTACAGACATATTGACATGAAACTTTTGATGAGCTGTTAATTTGTTGTGGCCAGTATAGTGTCACTATGTTTATGAGAAGGTGAGTGTTTTGTCTTTATAAAGTAACCTGTGTACATGAGATGGGGCTCACAAAGAATATTCTCGAGAAGGTGAGTGTTTTGTGTTTATAAAGTAACCTGTGTACATGAGATGGGGCTCACAAGGAATATTCTCGAGAAGGTGAGTGTTTTGTGTTTATAAAGTAACCTGTGTACGTGAGATGGCGCTCACAAAGAATATTCTCGAGAAGGTGAGTGTTTTGTGTTTATAAAGTAACCTGTGTACGTGAGATGGCGCTCACAAGGAATATTCTCCACTGAATGTGTAGATTTAATAACAGTATTGTTCAATCAATTCTCTATTATTCCTTGCCAGGAACCATATGCAGGACTGTCGCCCATTGTGACAGGTTGTCCGACGGCGACAGCTTCACGCTAGGCTGACAATGCTTGTGTGGACAGCTTGTTCTTACGAGCCAAGATCGTCATTGTTATGTATATAGGTCTCCACTGGATGTACATCTGGCTATAGCTGGCCGGTATTGCTGTCATTTAGAATACATTAGCTGCCACCAGTGTATCCAATGATGTGCTTATGCTTCAGGTAAAAATCTATATTCTAGATTTGTCCTTTCATCTGAACAGGCGTTATTAAATATACACGTCTGCTAGCTAGCACTGCAGGCATCCATGAGTTGCTGGTTTCTTATTGTGTGTGCTTGTTATGAGGTAAGTGGTGCTGTCATAAGTGGGCCTACGGTTAAGGATGTCGTAACAGTGTCCTGCTGGTCAGGTTAGTTGAAACAGGCATCACGTGTGTTATGGTATGGATGTGTTGAATTCATCATCCACTCTTCATCATAATGTCGGCAAGGTCAATTTGTTCTCTATTGATTTTCTGCCAGTGTTGTTGCATACATGATTGTACTTCTACGCTAAATAGTAAATACTGATTTATTTATCTTCTTGTTTACATCTAAGTCATCTTACAGGGGCTTGAATGCACCAGATTACCGACTGTCGTATTTAGTCTTTAGAAGATTTAGTGAAATATGTAAAACACTGATCATAATATTTCATATGGTCTGTATGTAGATCAAGGTAAATGAGGACTTGCAGTCATGTGCAGAATGGACATATAATTTATATATACTGTACAGGTGTATATATCTATTTATAATACACAGTGAAACTTCTCAAAACTGGACTTCACTAACTCTGAATTCCTTCAAAATTTAACACTTTTCACAGTCCTTTTTAAAATATTTAAAAAAAAAAGAGCAAACCTTTTACTTAGTCCAGTGGGTGTCTGAAGTGGGTGTCCAGTTTAGACAGGTTTCACTTCAAATTTTTATCAGATGTGTGACCAATCAAAAGTGAGGTCAGATACCATTAGAAGTGTGTGACCAATCAACAGTGAGGTCAGATACCATTAGAAACATGTGAGTTTCATAATGATGATTGCTGATAAAACATTAATGTGGTATTTTCTTTATTACCTGCCTTCAAAGAATGCAATATGTTTCAAAACAAAGCTCAAACTTACACATTTGTTACCTTCAGCAACTTCAAAGGATTTTCTTTAGGAAAATGTTCACAATGTTCACCTAATTGTGAGCCTGCCTACAGCAATTTTAAACCAATAACTTTTGCAGCCAATAAATATGGAATTAAAGACCAAAAACTAATTGGAATTGATAACGCAATTGTATTTCAGCTATGGCAGTTGGGTTTATTATACACACGTACATGTAAGATACTAAGAATCACATTAATTACATGTTTAAAAGCCCAGACCACCCAGAACACATACATACATGTACAAGTTGCAGTCTCTGATTGTGGGAACTGTGTCTCTCATTACTGTCATTTGTGTGTTTGACTTCATCGGGAACTGTGTCTCTCATTACTGCAGGGCTTCTAGATTATGGTAGCCCCACTCCCATGGCTAGTGATATTCAATGTTGGGCTAGTAAATAACTACTAGTGTCAGGCTAAATTAACACATTACGTCATGTTTGTCACTGCATTTATCAAGGCTAAATTAACACATTACGTCATGTTTGTCACTGCATTTATCAAGGCTAAATTAACACATTACGTCATGTTTGTCACTGCGTTTATCAAGGCTAAATTAACACATTACGTCATGTTTGTCACTGCATTTATCAAGGCTAAATTAACACATTACGTCATGTTTGTCACTGCATTTATCAAGGCTAAATTAACACATTACGTCATGTTTGTCACTGTATTTATCAAGGCTAAATTAACACATTACGTCATGTTTGTCACTGCATCTACTACATGTATAGCGAGGAGGGATTTGTTTTTTTGTTACATATCACTTATGAGGACATCATCTGTCTGCTACATATCACTAATAAGAGGGCACTGTATAGTGAGGGCATTTCTTTGACTAGTACCTGTTTATTACTAGTGAGGGTGAAATGAATGTATGTAACAACTTCTATACATGTACATGTATTGGTGAAATGATTTGTATTGTTCACATGGCCAAGTTAATGGATTGTGTTGCACATGATGTGATGATTGCGTCTGTGATGAGGCAGTTTTCACTTGATGCCATCAGCTGCTGAGCTAACAGCTGTCAGTCATCGAGGTATTCGTGGCATTCTGGTTCAGACACGCTCGGTCGACACGCAGCCGTTCACTGGCTTTCTACATGTATACATGTACTGATAACAACATACAATGTTTATAGACTACATGCATTTAGAATTATACATACACATGTACTGATGACAACATACAATGTTTATAGACTACATACATTTAGAATTATACATACACATGTACTGATGACAACATACAATGTTTATAGACTACATACATTTAGAATTATACATACACATGTACTGATGACAACATACAATGTTTATAGACTACATGCATTTAGAATTATACATACACATGTACCAATAACAACATACAATGTTTATAGACTACATACATTTAGAATTATACATACACATGTACTGATGACAACATACAATGTTTATATATACATACATTTAGAATTATACATACACATGTACTGATAACAACATACAATGTTTATAGACTACATACATTTAGAATTATACATACACATGTACTGATGACAACATACAATGTTTATAGACTACATACATTTAGAATTATACATACACATGTACCAATAACAACATACAATGTTTATAGACTACATGCATTAGAATTATACATACACATGTACTGATAACAACATACACTGTTTATAGACTACATACATTTAGAATTATACATACACATGTACTGATGACAACATACAATGTTTATATATACATACATTTAGAATTATACATACACATGTACTGATAACAACATACAATGTGTATAGACTACATACATTTAGAATTATACATACACATGTACTGATGACAACATACAATGTTTATAGACTACATACATTTAGAATTATACATACACATGTACTGATGACAACATACAATGTTTATAGAATACACGCATTTAGAATTATACATACACATGTACTGATGACAACATACAATGTTTATAGACTACATACATTTAGAATTATACATACACATGTACCAATAACAACATACAATGTTTATAGACTACATGCATTAGAATTATACATACACATGTACTGATGACAACATACAATGTTTATAGACTACATACATTTAGAATTATACATACACATGTACTGATGACAACATACAATGTTTATAGACTACATGCATTAGAATTATACATACACATGTACTGATGACAACATACAATGTTTATAGACTACATACATTTAGAATTATACATAGACATGTACTGATAACAACATACAATGTTTATAGACTACATACATTTAGAATTATACATACACATGTACTGATGACAACATACAATGTTTATAGAATACACGCATTTAGAATTATACATACACATGTACTGATGACAACATACAATGTTTATAGACTACATACATTTAGAATTATACATACACATGTACCAATAACAACATACAATGTTTATAGACTACATGCATTAGAATTATACATACACATGTACTGATGACAACATACAATGTTTATAGACTACATACATTTAGAATTATACATACACATGTACTGATGACAACATACAATGTTTTTAGACTACATGCATTAGAATTATACATACACATGTACTGATGACAACATACAATGTTTATAGACTACATACATTTAGAATTATACATACACATGTACTGATAACAACATACAATGTTTATAGACTACATACATTTAGAATTATACATACACATGTACTGATGACAACATACAATGTTTATATATACATACATTTAGAATTATACATACACATGTACTGATAACAACATACAATGTTTATAGACTACATACATTTAGAATTATACATACACATGTACTGATGACAACATACAATGTTTATAGACTACATACATTTAGAATTATACATACACATGTACTGATGACAACATACAATGTTTATAGAATACACGCATTTAGAATTATACATACACATGTACTGATGACAACATACAATGTTTATAGACTACATACATTTAGAATTATACATACACATGTACCAATAACAACATACAATGTTTATAGACTACATGCATTAGAATTATACATACACATGTACTGATGACAACATACAATGTTTATAGACTACATACATTTAGAATTATACATACACATGTACTGATGACAACATACAATGTTTATAGACTACATGCATTAGAATTATACATACACATGTACTGATAACAAGATACAATGTTTATAGAATACACGCATTTAGAATTATACATACACATGTACTGATGACAACATACAATGTTTATAGACTACATACATTTAGAATTATACATACACATGTACTGATGACAACATACAATGTTTATAGACTACATACATTTAGAATTATACATACACATGTACTGATAACAAGATACAATGTTTATAGAATACACGCATTTAGAATTATACATACACATGTACTGATGACAACATACAATGTTTATAGACTACACGCATTTAGAATTATACATACACATGTACTGATGACAACATACAATGTTTATAGACTACATGCATTTAGAATTATACATACACATGTACTGATGACAACATACAATGTTTATAGACTACATACATTTAGAATTATACATACACATGTACTGATGACAACATACAATGTTTATAGACTACATACATTTAGAATTATACATACACATGTACTGATGACAACATACAATGTTTATAGACTACATGCATTTAGAATTATACATACACATGTACCAATAACAACATACAATGTTTATAGACTACATACATTTAGAATTATACATACACATGTACTGATGACAACATACAATGTTTATATATACATACATTTAGAATTATACATACACATGTACTGATAACAACATACAATGTTTATAGACTACATACATTTAGAATTATACATACACATGTACTGATGACAACATACAATGTTTATAGACTACATACATTTAGAATTATACATACACATGTACCAATAACAACATACAATGTTTATAGACTACATGCATTAGAATTATACATACACATGTACTGATAACAACATACACTGTTTATAGACTACATACATTTAGAATTATACATACACATGTACTGATGACAACATACAATGTTTATAGACTACATACATTTAGAATTATACATACACATGTACTGATGACAACATACAATGTTTATAGAATACACGCATTTAGAATTATACATACACATGTACTGATGACAACATACAATGTTTATAGAATACACGCATTTAGAATTATACATACACATGTACTGATGACAACATACAATGTTTATAGACTACATACATTTAGAATTATACATACACATGTACCAATAACAACATACAATGTTTATAGACTACATGCATTAGAATTATACATACACATGTACTGATGACAACATACAATGTTTATAGACTACATACATTTAGAATTATACATACACATGTACTGATGACAACATACAATGTTTATAGACTACATGCATTAGAATTATACATACACATGTACTGATGACAACATACAATGTTTATAGACTACATACATTTAGAATTATACATACACATGTACTGATAACAACATACAATGTTTATAGACTACATACATTTAGAATTATACATACACATGTACTGATGACAACATACAATGTTTATAGAATACACGCATTTAGAATTATACATACACATGTACTGATGACAACATACAATGTTTATAGACTACATACATTTAGAATTATACATACACATGTACCAATAACAACATACAATGTTTATAGACTACATGCATTAGAATTATACATACACATGTACTGATGACAACATACAATGTTTATAGACTACATACATTTAGAATTATACATACACATGTACTGATGACAACATACAATGTTTTTAGACTACATGCATTAGAATTATACATACACATGTACTGATGACAACATACAATGTTTATAGACTACATACATTTAGAATTATACATACACATGTACTGATGACAACATACAATGTTTATATATACATACATTTAGAATTATACATACACATGTACTGATAACAACATACAATGTTTATAGACTACATACATTTAGAATTATACATACACATGTACTGATGACAACATACAATGTTTATAGACTACATACATTTAGAATTATACATACACATGTACTGATGACAACATACAATGTTTATAGAATACACGCATTTAGAATTATACATACACATGTACTGATGACAACATACAATGTTTATAGACTACATACATTTAGAATTATACATACACATGTACCAATAACAACATACAATGTTTATAGACTACATGCATTAGAATTATACATACACATGTACTGATGACAACATACAATGTTTATAGACTACATACATTTAGAATTATACATACACATGTACTGATGACAACATACAATGTTTATAGACTACATGCATTAGAATTATACATACACATGTACTGATAACAAGATACAATGTTTATAGAATACACGCATTTAGAATTATACATACACATGTACTGATGACAACATACAATGTTTATAGACTACATACATTTAGAATTATACATACACATGTACTGATGACAACATACAATGTTTATAGACTACATACATTTAGAATTATACATACACATGTACTGATAACAAGATACAATGTTTATAGAATACACGCATTTAGAATTATACATACACATGTACTGATGACAACATACAATGTTTATAGACTACACGCATTTAGAATTATACATACACATGTACTGATGACAACATACAATGTTTATAGACTACATACATTTAGAATTATACATACACATGTACTGATGACAACATACAATGTTTATAGACTACATACATTTAGAATTATACATACACATGTACTGATGACAACATACAATGTTTATAGACTACATACATTTAGAATTATACATACACATGTACTGATGACAAGATACAATGTTTATAGAATACACGCATTTAGAATTATACATACACATGTACTGATGACAACATACAATGTTTATAGATTACATACATTTAGAATTATACATACACATGTACTGATGACAACATACAATGTTTATAGACTACATACATTTAGAATTATACATACACATGTACTGATGACAACATACAATGTTTATAGACAACATGCATTAGAATTATACATACACATGTACTGATGACAACATACAATGTTTATAGACTACATACATTTAGAATTATACATACACATGTATTGATGACAGCATACAATGTTTATAGACTTAGAATTATACATACACATGTACTGATGACAACATACAATGTTTATAGACTACATACATTTAGAATTATACATACACATGTACTAATAACAACATACAATGTTTATAGACTACATACATTAGAATTATACATACACATGTACTGATGACAACATACAATGTTTATAGACTACATACATTTAGAATTATACATACACATGTACTGATGACAACATACAATGTTTATAGACTACATACATTTAGAATTATACATACACATGTACTGATGACAACATACAATGTTTATAGAATACACGCATTTAGAATTATACATACACATGTACTGATGACAACATACAATGTTTATAGAATACACGCATTTAGAATTATACATACACATGTACTGATGACAACATACAATGTTTATAGACTACATACATTTAGAATTATACATACACATGTACTGATGACAACATACAATGTTTATAGACTACATACATTTAGAATTATACATATACACATGTACTGATGACAACATACAATGTTTATAGACTACATACATTTAGAATTATACATACACATGTACTGATGACAACATACAATGTTTATAGACTACATGCATTAGAATTATACATACACATGTACTGATGACAACATACAATGTTTATAGACTACATACATTTAGAATTATACATACACATGTACTGATGACAACATACAATGTTTATAGACTACATGCATTGGAATTATACATACAAATGTACTGATGACAACATACAATGTTTATAGACTACATGCATTTAGCATTATACATACACATGTACCAATAACAACATACAATGTTTATAGACTACATGCATTTAGAATTATACATACACATGTACTGATGACAACATACAATGTTTATAGACTACATACATTTAGAATTATACATACACATGTACTGATGACAACATACAATGTTTATAGAATACACGCATTTAGAATTATACATACACATGTACTGATGACAACATACAATGTTTATAGACTTAGAATTATACATACACATGTACTGATGACAACATACAATGTTTATAGACTACATACATTTAGAATTATACATACACATGTACTGATGACAACATACAATGTTTATAGACTACATGCATTAGAATTATACATACACATGTACTAATAACAACATACAATGTTTATAGACTACATACATTAGAATTATACATACACATGTACTGATGACAACATACAATGTTTATAGACTACATACATTTAGAATTATACATACACATGTACTGATGACAACATACAATGTTTATAGACTACATACATTTAGAATTATACATACACATGTACTGATGACAACATACAATGTTTATAGAATACACGCATTTAGAATTATACATACACATGTACTGATGACAACATACAATGTTTATAGAATACACGCATTTAGAATTATACATACACATGTACTGATGACAACATACAATGTTTATAGACTACATACATTTAGAATTATACATACACATGTACTGATGACAACATACAATGTTTATAGACTACATACATTTAGAATTATACATATACACATGTACTGATGACAACATACAATGTTTATAGACTACATACATTTAGAATTATACATACACATGTACTGATGACAACATACAATGTTTATAGACTACATGCATTAGAATTATACATACACATGTACTGATGACAACATACAATGTTTATAGACTACATACATTTAGAATTATACATACACATGTACTGATGACAACATACAATGTTTATAGACTACATGCATTGGAATTATACATACAAATGTACTGATGACAACATACAATGTTTATAGACTACATGCATTTAGCATTATACATACACATGTACCAATAACAACATACAATGTTTATAGACTACATGCATTTAGAATTATACATACACATGTACTGATGACAACATACAATGTTTATAGACTACATACATTTAGAATTATACATACACATGTACTGATGACAACATACAATGTTTATAGAATACACGCATTTAGAATTATACATACACATGTACTGATGACAACATACAATGTTTATAGACTTAGAATTATACATACACATGTACTGATGACAACATACAATGTTTATAGACTACATACATTTAGAATTATACATACACATGTACTGATGACAACATACAATGTTTATAGACTACATACATTTAGAATTATACATACACATGTACTAATAACAACATACAATGTTTATAGACTACATACATTAGAATTATACATACACATGTACTGATGACAACATACAATGTTTATAGACTACATACATTTAGAATTATACATACACATGTACTAATAACAACATACAATGTTTATAGACTACATACATTAGAATTATACATACACATGTACTGATGACAACATACAATGTTTATAGACTACATACATTAGAATTATACATACACATGTACTGATGACAACATACAATGTTTATAGACTACATACATTTAGAATTATACATACACATGTACTGATGACAACATACAATGTTTATAGACTACATCATTTAGAATTATACATACACATGTACTGATGACAACATACAATGTTTATAGACTACATGCATTTAGAATTATACATACACATGTACTGATGACAACATACAATGTTTATAGACTACATGCATTTAGAATTATACATACACATGTACTGATGACAACATACAATGTTTATAGACTACATACATTTAGAATTATACATACACATGTACTGATGACAACATACAATGTTTATAGACTACATACATTTAGAATTATACATACACATGTACTGATGACAACATACAATGTTTATAGACTACATACATTTAGAATTATACATACACATGTACCAATAACAACATACAATGTTTATAGACTACATGCATTAGAATTATACATACACATGTACCGATGACAACATACAATGTTTATAGACTACATACATTTAGAATTATACATACACATGTACCGATGACAACATACAATGTTTATAGACTACATGCATTAGAATTATACATACACATGTACTGATAACAACATACAATGTTTATAGACTACATGCATTAGAATTATACATACACATGTACTGATAACAACATACAATGTTTATAGACTACATACATTAGAATTATACATACACATGTACTGATGACAACATACAATGTTTATAGACTACATACATTTAGAATTATACATACACATGTACTGATAACAACATACAATGTTTATAGACTACATGCATTAGAATTATACATACACATGTACTGATGACAACATACAATGTTTATAGACTACATGCATTTAGAATTATACATACACATGTACTGATGACAACATACAATGTTTATAGACTACATACATTTAGAATTATACATACACATGTACTGATGACAACATACAATGTTTATAGACTACATACATTTAGAATTATACATACACATGTACTGATGACAACATACAATGTTTATAGACTACATACATTTAGAATTATACATACACATGTACTGATGACAACATACAATGTTTATAGACTACATACATTTAGAATTATACATAGACATGTACTGATGACAACATACAATGTTTATAGACTACATACATGTACTGATGACAACATACAATGTTTATAGACTACATGCATTTAGAATTATACATACACATGTACTGATGACAACATACAATGTTTATAGACTACATACATTTAGAATTATACATACACATGTACTGACATACAATGTTTATAGACTACATACATTTAGAATTATACATACACATGTACTGATGACAACATACAATGTTTATAGAATACACGCATTTAGAATTATACATACACATGTACTGATGACAACATACAATGTTTATAGACTACATACATTTAGAATTATACATACACATGTACTGATGACAACATACAATGTTTATAGACTACATACATTAGAATTATACATACACATGTACTGATGACAACATACAATGTTTATAGACTACATACATTTAGAATTATACATACACATGTACTGATGACAACATACAATGTTTATAGACTACATACATTTAGAATTATACATACACATGTACTGATGACAACATACAATGTTTATAGACTACATGCATTTAGAATTATACATACACATGTACTGATGACAACATACAATGTTTATAGACTACATACATTTAGAATTATACATACACATGTACTGATGACAACATACAATGTTTATAGAGTACATGCATTTAGAATTATACATACACATGTACTGATGACAACATACAATGTTTATAGAGTACATGCATTTAGAATTATACATACACATGTACTGATGACAACATACAATGTTTATAGACTACATGCATTTAGAATTATACATACACATGTACCAATAACAACATACACTGTTTATATATACATGCATTTAGAATTATACATACACATGTACCAATAACAACATACAATGTTTATAGACTAGATATAGAGATTATATAGTCCACAATAAAGTAACATCAAATATAGAGATTATATAGTGTACAGCAAAGTAACATCAGGTATAGAGATTATATAGTCCACAGCAAAGTAACATCAGGTATAGAGATTATATAGTGCACAGCAAAGTAACATCAGGTATAGAGATTATATAGTGCACAGCAAAGTAACATCAGGTATAGAGATTATATAGTGCACAGCAAAGTAACATCAGATATAGAGATTATATAGTGCACAGCAAAGTAACATCACGTTTAGAGATTATATAGTGCACAGCAAAGTAACATCAGATATAGAGATTATATAGTGCACAGCAAAGTAACATCAGGTATAGAGATTATATAGTGCACAGCAAAGTAACATCAGGTATAGAGATTATATAGTGCACAGCAAAGTAACATCAGGTATAGAGATTATATAGTGCACAGCAAAGTAACATCAGGTATAGAGATTATATAGTGCACAGCAAAGTAACATCAGATATAGAGATTATATAGTGCACAGCAAAGTAACATCAGATATAGAGATTATATAGTGCACAGCAAAGTAACATCAGATATAGAGATTATATAGTGCACAGCAAAGTACAGCAAAGTAACATCAGATATAGAGATTATATAGTGCACAGCAAAGTAACATCACGTTTAGAGATTATATAGTGCACAGCAAAGTAACATCAGATATAGAGATTATATAGTGCACAGCAAAGTAAAGTGCTGTGGAGTGTTAAGCACTCGGCGGCAATTTCAAAAGCATTGCTGATTGTTGTTGATAATTGGAGGTTTGTACTGGGAACAGGGTGCGCATTATCTTTCAAAGTGGGAGATTGTTTGAGGAAATTAGGTACTAAGTGCTGTGAGGTGTATATTTGTAAGCATTGGAAGTTGTCGATGGTTGTGGCAGTGCTAAGTAACCAGTGAATATTGCTGCTGTCGCCCTCTAATGAAATATTTATTACTGAATGATCTGCTCATTAACAGTTTGTTACGGTACTGAATGCAAGGTGTGGATCCCGGCCTGCCACCTATTGGTGAATAAGGGGCAGGACGTAGCCCAGTGTTAAAACACCCGTTTGATGCTCGGTCGGTCTAGGTATGTGCTATACTGTTACATGGTGCATATAAAAGATACCTAGTTACTAATGGAAAAAACTTAGTGGGTTTTCTCTCTAAGAATATATATCAAATTACCAAATGTTTGACATTAAGTAGCCGATGAGTAATAAATCAATGTTTTTTAGTGGTGTTATTAAACAAAACAAACTTTAACTTTTAATGAACGATCTGCTAATTAACATTTTGTTATTATCCTGGATGCAAGGTGTGGGTCTTTACACATATAGCTAACCTGGACTCTAAACAACATTCACTTTGTTTCAGATCCACAGTACGGAGTTCGTGACAAATGTTCTGTGGACAATGAATGCAACCTTTCTAACCAGCTGACCAAGGATGACCTGAGATCATCGAGCGTTGCCATGTCGATGAGTGGTGACCACTCTGGGGATGCCACGCCGCCCAGTATTGTGATAGGCCCGGCGGGCGACGCCTCATCCAAGCGAGTGACCCCTGGACTGGACAGTCCGCGGTCAGTCAGCATGGACAGTCCGCGAGCGACAGACTGCCAGTCCGTGGACACACGTCTGTCCGGAGTGTCTGGGGAGAGTGGTCGGGGCAGCGTCACAGACAGCCAGCCAACGTCGGCCAGGGGACGGACCTCCACCAGTCCACTACACAAGGGAAAAGGTGACTCATCTCATCTTCATACTCACATTATAGTCACATAGTTAGTCTCACCACGTGGCTATTGGGAGGGGGGGGGGGGGTGTGACCTCCACCAGTCCACTACACAAGGGAAAAGGTGACTCATGTCATCTTCATACTCACATTATAGTCACATAGTTAGTCTCACCACGTGGCTATTGGGGGGGGGGGGGGGGGGTGTGTGACCTCCACCAGTCCACTACACAAGGGAAAAGGTGACTCATCTCATCTTCACTCATATAGTCTCACCATATAGTTAGTCTCACCACATGGTTATTGGGGGGGGGGGGGGGGGGGGTCACCTCCACCAGTCCACTACACAAGGGAAAAGGTGACTCATCTCATCATATTATAGTCTCACTATATTATAGTTAGTCTCACCATATAGTTAGTCTCATCATATAGTTAGTCTCACCATATAGTTAGTCTCATCATATAGTTAGTCTCACCACATGGTTATTGTGTGTGTGTGTGAGGGGTGACCTCCACCAGTCCACTACAGAAGGGAAAAAGGGACTCATCTCATATTGTAGTTGTCTCACCACATGATTATTGGTGGGGGGGGGGGGGGGGGCAGGACTTCCACCAGTCCACTACAGAAGGGAAAAGGTGACTCATCCCATCTTAACACTCCTCATACTGTAAAGTCTCACAGCATGGTTGGGGTGTATAATCTCAGCATGGTTGGCCTGTATAGTCTCACTGCATGGTTGGCCTGTATAGTCTTACTGCATGGTTGGTGTGTATAATCTCACTGCATGGTTGGCCTGTATAGTCTCACTGCATGGTTGGGGTGTATAGTCTCACTGCATGGTTGGCCTGTATAGTCTCACTGCATGGTTGGCCTGTATAGTCTCACTGCATGGTTGGTGTGTATAGTCTCACTGCATGGTTGGCCTGTATAGTCTCACTGCATGGTTGGTGTGTATAATCTCACTGCATGGTTGGCCTGTATAGTCTTACTGCATGGTTGGGGTGTATAGTCTCACTGCATGGTTGGCCTGTATAGTCTCACTGCATGGTTGGCCTGTATAGTCTCACTGCATGGTTGGGGTGTATAGTCTCAGCATGGTTGGCCTGTATAGTCTCACTGCATGGTTGGGGTGTATAGTCTCACTGCATGGTTGGCCTGTATAGTCTCACTGCATGGTTGGCCTATATAGTCTCACTGCATGGTTGGGGTGTATAGTCTCACTGCATGGTTGGTGTGTATAATCTCAGCATGGTTGGCCTGTATAGTCTCACTGCATGGTTGGGGTGTATAGTCTCACTGCATGGTTGGGGTGTATAGTCTCACTGCATGGTTGGTGTGTATAGTCTCACTGCATGTTTGGGGTGTATAGTCTCACTGCATGGTTGGCCTGTATAGTCTCACTGCATGGTTGGGGTGTATAGTCTCACTGCATGGTTGGCCTGTATAGTCTCACTGCATGGTTGGGGTGTATAGTCTCACTGCATGGTTGGGGTGTATAGTCTCACTGCATGGTTGGGGTGGGGGGGCAAGATCTAGCTCAGTTGATAGAGCACTTGTCTGAGTTGGCTGGGTCACAGGATACAAACCTTGTGCGTGACCCATTGAGGTTTTCACCATTCAGCCTGTGCCTGTGACAAACCCAGGGTATGCACTTGGGATTTTTTTTGACTGGCCAATCGGGCCACTCACAGCAACACTTTGACTCGCCCGTACAACTTTTGAATGGCCCATGACCAAATTTCGTTAAAAAAAGAACTTACTTAAATTGTACATGTTATCATAGCATACAAAAGATAATAACAACACAAAAGAAGGAAACAGAACTTGTTTTGGTTATATTGCAAACTGTTTTAATTAAATTATAATTAGTATGTTGTCACGGGACCCACACAATCAAACATGGAATATTTTGCCAAGGTTCAGTCTTGGAATGATTTTCATTGGCATCGTTTGCAGTGATGATTAGGTGTTTGGAAAAGTAGACTCGGTATATTCTGTAAGAAACGAAAACGTTCCAACACAATGTAACTAGGAAAACCTCAGACTCGTAAACAAAATCTTTCTGCGAAACATAGCGTAGTGGATTGTGACGAGTTGTTCCGATTGAACATACAAATACATTTAGGTGGCCGAGGTTTTCCGAATACATAATCAAAACCGGCTGAGGGATTCCGAATAGTTTTATACTGTTCGATAGACTGGGGAAGTGGTCGCTATTATGTCCTGTATGGGTTTGGTTACGCAGATACTAATAAGAAAACAGTAAATAAAAAATAACTTTCCGATCTCTTACTAACATTAGTCATTTGTATTTTGATACATAATACAATATGCAGACGATAAAGTGCACACCCTGCAAACCTAATGCATGATCCATTGAGTTTTCACCATCTCAGCATGTGCCCGTGACAAACCTTGTGCATGACCCATTACGTTTTCGCCATCTCAGCCTCTGCCCGTGATAAACCTCGTTCATGACCCACTGAGTTTTCACCATCTCAGCCTGTGCCCGTGATAAACGTCGTGCATGACTCATTGAGTTTTCACTATCTCAGCCTGTGCCCATGACAAACCTCGTGCATGACCCATTGAGGTTTCATCATCTCAGCCTGTGCCCCTGACAAACCTTTCACTATCTCAGCCTGTACCCGTGACAAACCTTGTGCGTGACCCATTGAGTTTTTCACCATCTCAACCTGTGCCCGTGACAAACCTTTCACTATCTCAGCCTGTGCCCATGACAAACCTCATGCATGACCCATTGAGGTTTCAAACCTCATGCATGACCCATTGAGTTTTCACCATCTCAGCCTGTGCCCGTGACCAACCTCGTGCATGACCCATTACGGTTTTCACCATCTCAGCCTGTGCCCATGACAAACCTCATGCATAACCCATTGAGGTTTTCACCATCTCAGCCTGTGCCCTTGACAAACCTTGTGCATGACCCATTTAGGTTTTCACCATCTCAGCCTGTGCCCATGACAAACTTCATGCATAACCCATTGAGGTTTTCACCATCTCAGCCTATGCCTGTGACAAACCTCATGCATAACCCATTGAGGTTTCACCATCTCAGCCTGTGCCCTCGACAAACCTTGTGCATTACCCATTGAGGTTTTCACCATCTCAGCCTATGCCTGTGACAAACCTTGTTCATGACCCATTGAGTTTTCACCATCTCAGCCTGTGTCCGTCGTTTGATCATAGGATACAAACCTCGTGCATGACCCATTGAGGTTTTTACCATCTCGGCCCCTTACCATGTCCCGTCTATGAGGAAGTGAATATTCCTGTCAAATAGCTAATGCTTATTAATGAGTGTGTTCTTGTGTGTTACGTTAACCTGGTTATTTGGGAAGATAAAACAATTGAAGATCATCAGACTGTTCTTGAAGATACTTGCTCTTAGTACAAGATGACTATTACTAAAAACAGACGATACATGTAGCTTTGTGTTCATTGTAGCCCTATACTAACACAACACAGAAAGGTTGTACAACATAGGTGTTTCATTGTTTGAAATAAGCACTTGTCCATGTGTCCTGACAAGGAAAAATCTGCGCAAAAACATTGTCCTGTACTTGAATAAAACAAACCAGTTATTTGAACAACCTGTCAGGTGAACATATTAATAGACTAGTAGGTTTCTGTTTATTTCTATTGCCTGTGTTTTACATTCCAAGTTGGATAGTGTCTGTGTGTTTATTACACTCCTGTAAATTACGTGTGAGTGAAGAGTAGATGGGTAGAATTGTAATGTACGGCTCTATACATTGTGTAATGTTTATATCTGTGACAGTGCTCAATATAATCACCCGGCTTGAACTAAGAATTGATCACCTATTTCAATTTTGAAATGTTTTTGGAGAGGCAAAATGCTCTTTTATGACAATTTTGTCTGCAGCAATTTTAAACTAGTAACTTTAGCAACAAATAAGCAAAAGAAAATCCTTAAATTATCTCTTGAACCGATTGACCATAACATTCATACAGTGTGAAAAACCTGCCATCGTTAAAGAGCTTAATCTAGGGCAGTTCATATCACATATGTGGTGTCATGTATAGTATCTGTGACAGTGCTCAATGTGGTGTAATGTATAGTATCTGTGACAGTGCTCAATGTGGTGTCATGTATAGTATCTGTGACCGTTCTCAATGTCATCACTTTATCATTGGTGGAACTGTATTAAAGGATGTGTATAGTGTATGATGTCTATCACTGCTCAATATAATGACTTTATAATTGGTAGAACTGTAAGGATGTGTATCTTGTATGATGTCTATCACTGCTCACTATAAACACTTTATAATTGGTAGAACTGTAAGGATGTGTATGTTGTATGATGTCTATCACTGCTCACTATAAACACTTTATAATTGGTAGAACTGTAAGGATGTGTATGTTGTATGATGTCTATCACTGCTCACTATAAACACTTTATAATTGGTAGAACTGTAAGGATGTGTATGTTGTATGATGTCTATCACTGCTCACTATAAACACTTTATAATTGGTAGAACTGTAAGGATGTGTATGTTGTATGATGTCTATCACTGCTCACTATAAACACTTTATAATTGGTAGAACTGTAAGGATGTGTATCTTGTATGATGTCTATCAATGCTCACTATAAACACTTTATAATTGGTAGAACTGTAAGGATGTGTATGTTGTATGATGTCTATCACTGCTCACTATAAACACTTTATAATTGGTAGAACTGTAAGGATGTGTATCTTGTATGATGTCTATCACTGCTCACTATAAACACTTTATAATTGGTAGAACTGTAAGGATGTGTATGTTGTATGATGTCTATCATTGCTCACTATAAACACTTTATAATTGGTAGAACTGTAAGGATATGTATATTGTATGATGTCTATCATTGCTCACTATAATGCCTCTGATTGCCGATAACTCAGCGGAGGTTATCGTACAATTCACAGATGCGGCTCGCCGTGAGAAGGAGAAGGAGCGGGAGGAGCGGGTCCGACTGGCGCGGGAGCGAATGGAGTTGGAGCGGAGGAGGAAGTTTGAGGAGCTGAAGGAGCAGCAGCGGATTGCGCAGGAGAACCGCGAGAAGCAGCTGGAGTTGAGGAGACACAAGATCGAGGAGCTGCGGCGACGCGAGGCCGAAAGGAGGATTGCCGTCGAGGACCGGCGCAGGCAGCAGGAGGAGCAGGAACGAGTGCGGCACTTTGTCTTGTAACATTTATTAGTTAATATAGCATGACACGGAGTCCATTGTCTTTGGTAACATTTATCAGTTAGCAGTACAGCATGACATGGGGTCCATTGTCTTTGGAAGTAGTACTGTGTTCTAGTGGAATTCTATTACAGTGGTCTAGTATAATGTTCTAGTGCAGTGTTCTAGTATAATGTTCTAGTACAGTGTTCTAGTACAGTGTTCTAGTACAGTGTTCTAGTACAGGGTTCTATCTAGGAATAAATAAAAGGACATTGCACCCTTTCCCTCACTGCTACTCTATCCTGTTTTTCCCACTCTGCCCTGTTTATTGCAACTCTGCCCTGTTTATTGCAACTCTGCCCATGATTATTCATGCCTGCTCTAATTCTTTGCCACACATAAAAATAAAAGCATAAGTTGTTTCCCTTACACTTGTAATATTGTAGGTCCGAGTTCTCAACTAAGAAATGGTGGACTCTACATCTGTAATAAGTCTTAAAGTCCATCAACAGGACTGTGATGTAATGACTAATTGGAAAAGGCTCTGTGATGCTTTACCACTGACCTCTTTTGGCACTAGCCTGATGCGTGGTTGGTCCAAGATCGATCCCTGTTGGTTGGGCCATTGGGCTATTTCTCATTTCAGCCAGTGCTCCGCGACTGGTATATCAAATGCTGTAGTATGTGCTATCGTCTGTCGGATGATGCATATAAAAGATCCCTTGTTACTAATGGAAAAATATAGCGGGTTTCCACTCTAAGACTGTCAGAATTATCAAATGTTTGACATCAAGTAAGCGATGATAAATAAATCAATGTGCTCTAGTTGTGTTGTTAAACAAAATAATCTTCAACGTCCTACCCCAGTAATGTTAATGATAAATATTATGCGACTTCACATAGTTATAGTTATCATTTACGAGATACGAGATTTAAATGGCAGATAATATATATTATTTCAACTAAATAATGGATGCTAAGGTGTATTTGGCAGTTTATGATATGTTGGTTTACACAATATTTACTATCACATATGTGGTTTTGGGTTCACCAACAGGCATAAGCCTCTATCAAGGCCTCTCTGTACGTTTATGATGAATTAATTTGGGTTCACCAACAGGCATAAGCCTCTATCAAGGCCTCTCTGTACGTTTATGATGGATGAATTTTATTTTTTTAAATGTGTCCGATGTCAGGCTCCGTATTCATAAACGTACTTTAGTCAATGTATGATATTTATCGACATTCTTAAAGTATGTATGTAAGTATCATACTTTGACTTAAGTACATTTATGAATATGGAGCCAGGGATTTAGATCACACTAATTTGAGCACAACAGGCTTTTTATCTGTTCTGACTACATCAAGGTCTTTTCAATGCAGTAATGTTAGTAGCTGGTAAAGAGTTATACATAATCAGAAATGCATTTCAAGCTATTTTAATCTAAATACAGCTTACCGTGCTATTGAGTTTGAGATGAAATGTTTTGAGGTTAGCATGTTTGTACTTAATTTGGGTATTTCTAGTTTGGACACACCCTTTACCACCTCAGATATGGTGCAATCTAAAGTCCTGGATTTATTACACATGTAGTGATTTCATTTGAATAATAATTTAACTATCTGAAAGATAATGTGTTATTTGTTGTTGTTATTTCAGATTCGGCGGGAGTCCATAGTTGAGAAGTCTCAGCAGCGCGTGGCTCGCTACGAGCAGTGGAAGAACTCGGGCAGATCAGGTGGGAGTGGTCATTATCTGGGCTTCGGTAGCCGCACTCCGCGTGACATATGCCGGCCGTTAGAGCGTCCGCAGCGGTCGTCGTCGCATAGCGCCCTCATCCGGCGCTCCCCCAACAGCTCGGACTGGGACTATGTGCGACCTCAGCGAAGGGCGCAGTCTGCCTGCAGCACTGTGCGACGCCACTGTTGTATTGACACTAACCGTTCTGGTAGGTCCAGCTTTCTAATCTCCTAACACGGGGCGAGGAACTCGGGCAAATTCATCACGGGGCAGTCGTCACGTTTAATTATCTACCTACAGAGTAAGGCTTTGGTGGAGGGTTCCTCTTATTTCGGTTACCTAATTTAGTGAGACTGTAATTCACATGCTTTAATTCAGATGTGTTTCTTTCTGTAATACCATCCAAATGGACATTTGTACATAAATGTAGCATGCATTTCTCTAATTGAACATATTTGGTATTTCTTTGATTGAATTGTATTATAAATGTGAGATTTTCATGAAACATGTTGATATCATAAAGACTTGATTCAATACTCTGGATTTTGCTAGAACAGCGATGTTCCCAGATTTGAATGTACAAGAAACAAGTCTTCATGGTATTATCCCTCACCTCTACCTCCACGATCCCTCTGGTCTTTCCGTCTTCTCTCTTTCCTCCATGAATGGTCAGCAAACCAGATGGGTGTCATCTGTCGACTTCCAAGCTGACTGCGATTTCTGTCACATGTCACAAGCCGAATCATCATTGTCAGATTATTTGTTCTTAAGCATGTCACTAACGTCTGTGATTGTCACTTGTCACTCCATCCTGTGATTATCACAACATTCTGTGTTTGTCAGAACAGCTTTATAAAGCTTGTGGTTGTCACTAATGTCTGTGATTGTCACTAATCCTTGTGATTGTCACTACAGCCTGAAATTGTCACTAGTTTCTGATTGTCACTAATGTTTGTGATGGTCACTACAGCCTGTGATTGTCACTACAGCCTGTGATTGTCACTAATGCTTGATTGTCACTACAGCCTGCGATTGTCACTACAGTTTCTGATTGTCACTGTTTGTGATAGTCACTACAGCTTGTGATTGTCACTACAGCCTGTGATTGTCACTACAGCCTGTGATTGTCACTAATGCTTGTGATTGTCAATACAGCCTGAGATTGGCATCACAGCTTGTGATTGTCACTAATGTCTGATTATTACTACAGCCTGAAATTGTCATCACAGCTTGTGATTGTCACTAATATCTGATTATTACTACAGTCTGAAATTGTCACTACAGCTTGTGATTGTCACTCATGTCTGATTGTCACCACAGCCTGAAATTGTCACCACAGCTTGCGATTGTCACTAATGTCTGATTATTACTACAGCCTGAAATTGTCACCACAGCTTGTGATTGTCACTAATGTCTGATTATTACTGCAGTCTGAAATTGTCACTACAGCTTGCGATTGTCACTAATGTCTGTGATTGTTACTACAGCCTGAAATTGTCACAACAGCTTGCGATTGTCACTAATGTCTGATTGTTACTACAGCCTGAAATTGTCACAACAGCTTGCGATTGTCACTAATGTCTGTGATTGTTACTACAGCCTGAAATTGTCACAACAGCTTGCGATTGTCACTAATGTCTGTGATTGTTACTACAGCCTGAAATTGTCACAACAGCTTGCGATTGTCACTAATGTCTGTGATTGTTACTACAGCCTGAAATTGTCACAACAGCTTGCGATTGTCACTAATGTCTGTGATTGTTACTACAGCCTGAAATTGTCACACCAGCTTGTGATTGTCACTAATGTCTGTGATTGTCACAACAGCTTGTGATTGTCACTAATGTCTGTGATTGTTACTACTTCAGACCCATGCTTATAGAGTCTTGGTCGTTTGGACTTGTGCTGCTACTTGTACGATGTACGGTGGATTTTCATTGTTATAAGTTCATTTCTTTTACATTGTTATTTACCAGAAATAAGAAACTAGATTGTGTGTTGTTCTAAACCATCTTACTATGGTTGCATTGATATATTTTTCTGCATGTCTCATAATAGAAAATTGAGAGTTGCATGTGAAACAGTTTTACTAAGTAAATCTAGTATAACCAAATAGTGAACAAGACGTTAGAATGTCTCACTAAGTTAGGGTTATGTGAACGTTAAGAACTAACCTACTAAAACGACTAATCTCTTTGTGTTCATTTGCTTGTAGAGCTTTGCAGCCTGCTTCATGTTGCCGCCACAATTTGCTTGTGTACAGTAGATGCATGCAACTTTTTGTAGTTTCCTCCCACCAGTTGGTGCACCAACACAGGGTCATTCTTAAACAAGTTGATCTCATGTGACCCAGACCATTATTTTAGTAGGGAGTTGGTCATAGGATAGGGAAACAAGAAACAAAAACAAAATGGCTCAGTCAAAATTAAGTGCTTAGATTACAAAAAACATTTCTTCAATGTAGGTGATGGGAAATAATAATTTGTTTATTTAGTTGTTTTATTCAATTAGTGTAGTTACAACAAATAATTTGTTCATTTTTGGGGGGTGTTAGAAATAATTTGTTAATTAGTTGATTTACCAAAAATAATTTATTTACTTAATTGGGTTACAAGAATAATTTGTTAGAGTAGTTGGGTTACAAGAATAATTTGTTAGAGTAGTTGGGTTACAAGAAATAATTTGTTTCAGGTTGGCCTCAGTGATTTTTGTTTTCTTGTGTTTATTCATGGTCACAAGTCTCCACTTTAAGAACTTAATGGGTGCTATTATTAACAAATATTTCAAACAGTCTTCCTGAATTAAAATTTTATCTAAATTCTTTTTTTGAAGTATATGTAAGTAAAAATTATGCCGATTTGCTTAATATATGGCAACCATTTGCCTTAATTTGAAAGATAGTTGGTAAAATATGTGTAAAAATATTTGAACTCTTTTTGTACAATCAATATTTTGAATTCATATTTGGTGTTAACCATACACTTGTTAAAATTCCACTGTGCTTGTTAGGCTTCTGCTGGAAATAATTATAAAAATGATAAATGTTTTTACCATGAAGAAAAAAGAAATGAAACCAAATACACAGATATTTTGGAAGAATTTCAAAAGAATGTTGGGGAACATTTAGATTATTAGAAGTTATTTTGAAATAAAAAAACATTTCTCAGATTGTCAACAGAATTTGAGTTTGATGGTTTATTTGGTTTCCCATTCTCTTCTTCTGTGGTAAAACACCATGAAATGTTTGTCATGATTAATGCAATACATGCAGCTGGTTGAATTAAATTGATATCAAACTGTAGATGCTAAAACCGACAGTGTAATGAGAGGTTTTTAAAATACCTATATCTTGTGTATGTCCAGATAATTTGTCACTTCATTTACAATCTAAAAGTATCAACAGCTGATATGGTTTAGAATAATTTGTTACTTCATTTACAATCTAAAAGTATCAACTGCTGATATGGTTTAGAATAATTTGTTACTTCATTTACAATCTAAAAGTATCAACTGCTGATATGGTTTAGAATAATTTGTCACTTCATTTACAATCTAAAAGTATCAACTGCTGATACGGTTTAGAATAATTTACAACTGTAAATGAAAGCCAGCAGGGATTGTTATTCTTTTCATCTTAGAACGTTTTCACATTTTAAAACTAATTACACTTTTTGGCAGGAAATGTTCTCTAATTTTAAACACTTATTTTTCTTGTGTTTGAACAAAATGAAACCAGACCATAATTTGTTATTATCTTAAATACATTTTGTCAGAGTTTAATTTGTTTACTAGGCAATCAAACTTAAATACGTGTTGCCAGAGCTTAATTCGTTTACTAGGCAATCAAACTTAAATACATTCTGTCAGCTTAATTTGTTTACTAGGCAATCAAACTTAAATACAGTTTGTCAGAGCTTAATGTGTTTACTAGGCAATCAAATATAAATACATTCTGTCAGAGCTTATTTTGTTTACTAGGCAATCAAACTTAAATACAGTTTGTCAGAGCTTAATGTGTTTACTAGGCAATCAAATATAAATACATTCTGTCAGAGCTTATTTTGTTTACTAGGCAATCAAGCTTAAATACAGTTTGTCAGAGCTTAATTTGTTTACTAGGCAATCAAACTTAAATACAGTTTTTCAGAGCTTAATGTGTTTACTAGGCAATCAAACTTAAATACAGTTTGTCAGAGCTTAATTTGTTTACTAGGCAATCAAACTTAAATACCGTTTGTCAGAGCTTAATTTGTTTACTAGGCAATCAAACATAAATACATTCTGTCAGAGCTTATTTTGTTTACTAGGCAATCAAACTTAAATACAGTTTGTCAGAGCTTACTGTGTTTACTAGGCAATCAAACTTAAATACAGTTTGTCAGATGGTACATATGGGGTTTTGTTTTTAAAAACAAAACTGATCAAACAGAACCAAAAAATCAAAACAAAAACCTTAATAACAATTGATTTATTTGTTTTTGTAAGGAAGGACATTAAATTTAAGACAATTATTTTAAATTAAAATCATCTAGTTAGCATTTTGTGAGATTCCTTTATATTTACCTCAATGTTTTTAAAGCTAAGGTGTCAGGAGCTAGTCTTCTTTGAATTAGATCAATTCTTTATAGGTGACACAAACCTTGTTTCTAGATCGGTGAAATATGGGACATCTGTCCAGTGAGAAGGGTGTTGGAAATATTTGAAATCACACAAGTACAGGTCACTGATGTCAACAGTGTACTACCACAATATATTTATTTAGTGCAAGAATAATGAAATTAAATGTTCAATTTTTATGTGTTTTGAAGTGTAACTTGCACAAATATTTCAGTTTAAACTGATACTGCCAATTAGTTTTTTGGCCAGCAGTAGTTTGTTGGTAGGCTGACTAGAAACAAAGTTTTGTTATCTGATAGCGTAATGTATATGTTTACTATGGTCTTTGCATGTTTCTGTTGTTTTTCTTGTTTTGCATTTTGTGCATTTGACATGCTTGTTAATTTAGGTCCCTGCCCCTGGGCTGTGAACCTCCCCTCCAAGCACATGTCCGTGTCGACGAGTGTGCTCTATCACAAACGAAACTCGGAATTCGCTTCCTCCGGAATGCTTAACAACCGTCCGGAATCTGTCCTCGGTAAGCTCAGCTATGGGTTTCTTCCTCAATAGGTTTCCAGCAGAAAGGAAAAAATACATGCTGCTGATTGGTCAAAAAGTAATTGAAAATGCATGTGTAGTTTATTTTTAAATTTATTTTCTGTAATAGTAAATTATTATTATTATTTCTAAGTCAAACTTAAAACTTACCACAAAGCGCTTTTTAAACTATTTTATCTTTTTGAGGAAGATAATTCTTTGTGTTTGACGTTTGCTGGAAACCTGCTCTAGCTTCATCATCTTTTGTTGTAGTAGTTTTCAAGAACATTTATTTTACTTTTTACTTTACATTATTCCAAGTTTGTCACCAATCATGGGATACCAATGACTCATTATTTAAAAAGAAATTTTACTTTTCCTAACCACTTTTCACATCTCACTCTTCAACAACTGACTAAATAGCCACACATTTATAAAGCTTTGCTGTTACCATGGATTCAAACTTGGAAGTTGAGATATCTATACAACAACGGACTCATGACCACAAATTCATAAATATTTGCTAGAAACTTTACCATTAATTTAAACTTAGTAACAACTTAGTAAATAACCTGTCCAATGCAATGAAATCCACTTGAATTTTATTGTGTATGATGATGATGTTTGTTCTGTATTGTTTGCTTATTGAAATGTTAATTTTAAATGTTTTCAGTTTGTTGGTATGTGTGTTGCGACATGCTATTTTTGGTTTCCTATTGTTTGCTTTGTTAGCACGTCTACCTGTAGAACAGTCTTCAGGTCATCGTACCTATTGCTGTGTTGTCTTCTCTCGTAGTCTTAGTCCTACTCACCAACATCAAGAGATTGTCACAAACAATGAAACTCAAATGCTCTCGGTATTGACAGTGTGAGGTTATCAAGATATTGTCACAAACAATAAAACTCAAATGCTCTCGGTATTGACAGTGTGAGGTTATCAAGAGATTGTCACAAACAATAAAACTCAAATGCTCTAGGTATTGACAGTGTGAGGTTATCAAGAGATTGTCACAAACAATAAAACTCAAATGCTCTCGGTATTGACAGTGTGAGGTTATCAAGATATTGTCACAAACAAAACTCAAATGCTCTCGGTATTGACAGTGTGAGGTTATCAAGATATTGTCACAAACAATAAAACTCAAATGCTCTCAGTATTGACAGTGTGAGGTTATCAAGATATTGTCACAAACAATAAAACTCAAATGCTATCGGTATTGACAGTGTGAGGTTATCAAGATATTGTCACAAACAGTAAAACTCAAATGCTCTTGGTATTGACAGTGTGAGTTTATCAAGATATTGTCACAAACAATAAAACGGTGAAAGCTGTAGATACTAACAGTGTCAGGTTATCAAGAGTTTGTCACAAACAGTAAAACGGTTAAAGCTTTAGTTACTGACATGTGAGGTTATCAAGATGTTGATAATCTGACAACATGAAGTGACTGTATGTGGGTTGATAAGCTGACTACATGAAGTGACTGTATATGGGTTGATAATCTGACACTGCATGAAGTGACTGTATATGGGTTGATAATCTGACACTACATGATGTGACTGTATATGGGTTGATAATCTGACACTGCATGAAGTGACTGTATACGGGTTGATAATCTGACACTGCATGAAGTGACTGTATATGGGTTGATAATCTGACACTGCATGAAGTGACTGTATATGGGTTGATAATCTGACACTACATGATGTGACTGTATATGGGTTGATAATCTGACACTGCATGAAGTGACTGTATACGGGTTGATAAGCTGACTACATGAAGTGACTGTATATGGGTTGATAATCTGACACTGCATGAAGTGACAGTATATGGGTTGATAATCTGACACTGCATGAAGTGACTGTATATGGGTTGATAATTAACACTGCATGAAGTGACTGTATATGGGTTGATAATCTGGGTTGATAATCTGACACTGCATGATGTGACTGTATACGGGTTGATAATCTGACACTGCATGAATTGACTATACGGGTTGATAATCTGACACTGCATGAAGTGACTGTATATTGGTTGATAATCTGACACTGCATGAAGTGACTGTATATGGGTTGATAATCTGGGTTGATAATCTGACTACATGAAGTGACTGTATACGGGTTGATAATCTGACACTGCATGAAGTGACTATATTGGTTGATAATCTGACACTGCATGAAGTGACTATACAGGTTGATAATCCAGGTTGATAATCAGACTGCATGAAGTGACTGTATATGGGTTGATAATCTGACACTGCATGAAGTGACTATATATGGGTTGATAATCTGACTACATGAAGTGACTATATGGGTTGATAATCTGACTACATGAAGTGACTGTATATGGGTTGATAATCTGACTACATGAAGTGACTGTATATGGGTTGATAATTTGACACTGCATGAAGTGACCATAGGCTATATGTGTTGATAAGTTGACACTGCATGAAGTGACCATAGGCTATATGTGTTGATAATCTGACACTGCATGAAGTGTCTATATGGGTTGATAATCTGACTACATGAAGTGACTGTATATATGTTGATAATCTGACTACATGAAGTGACTATATGGGTTCATAATCTGACACTGCATGAAGTGACTGTATATGTGTTGATAATCTGACTACATCAAGTGACTGTATATGGGTTGATAATCTGACACTGCATGAAGTGACCATAGCCTATATGGGTTGATAATCTGACACTGCATGAAGTGACCATAGGCTATATGTGTTGATAATCTGACACTGCATGAAGTGACTATATGGGTTGATAATCTGACTACATGAAGTGACTGTATATATGTTGATATTCTGACTACATGAAGTGACTATATGGGTTGATAATCTGACACTGCATGAAGTGACTGTATATGTGTTGATAATCTGACTACATCAAGTGACTATATATGGGTTGATAATCTGACACTGCATGAAGTGACTGTATGTGAGTTGATAATCTGACTACATGAAGTGACTGTATGTGGGTTGATAATTTGACACACAAAGTGACTGAGTATATGGGTTGATAATCTGACATTGCAAAAAGTGACTGTGTTATTAGTATTAATGGTTTTTGTACATTAAGCGTGATGGCCTGCCAGGATGGAGATAAACCTGTTACTGGTTTGTGTACAGAGGATAAGCTTAATTAATAGCTGTGCCCTGATTGAATTGACTGTACATGTTGGTGTATATAGAAAATAAGAATAGAAACTTTGTCTCACTCAAAGATGTCTGAAGTATTAATCATGCTCACTAAGATGTTGTGTTGTGGTGTGTTGTGTATTGTGGTGTGGTGTGTGTTGTGTGTTTTGTTGTCTGTTCACATTGACTTTGTCGCACATTGTAGAGCTGGTTCATACTCATCACTTGACAATAACTTTCTTGCTTCTTTTTTGTTAATTTTAAGAATTTTTTCTTTTTCTTTGTTTTGTGCTCAGTTCAGTGTTTTTGTTTTATTAGCAATTTGTTAGCTTGTTTGCCAATTTTATTTTTGTGTTTGCACTTTTAAAAAACTGGACAAGAGTTTAAAACATGAATCATAATCTCAATGCTAATAATATATTATGTTAACTTTACAAACATTTTCTGGTAAATACAAATACAAATATCATTTGATTTTGTTTAATTTTTACTTCCTTTTTCTCTGTAACATGAGAAATCTGTGACTTAAAATATCTGAATTATGAATTAAGATTGTCCAGTTTTTCCTAGCATGTAGATTATCTGAGTGCAACTGACAATGGTGAAGGGCTGTTAACTTCACTCAGTTAACTGACTGCTAACTTTGCCTTCTTTTGCCTTCCCTTCCTCCCCCCATCAGCCCTGAACACGATCCCCGAAGGCCGTCGCTCTTTTCTAGCCTCGAGTAATCCGGCTCCTCATCAACCCAAGAGCATGGCGGCTCTCAACGCGGCTCCGGTGAAACTACGGGAAAGTAAAACGCCTCGGAAAGCCCGGCCATCCAGTGTGGCCACGAGCATGCCAACGTTTGTGGTCATTGAACGACAGTCGCCAAGGAGTAAGAGCACAGATCGCTTGTCAAGAGGTACACACCCGATAGGCAAGTGTGGCATGTCCCAGCTGACAATATCATGATGGGTTGTCCAAGCTGACAATTACCTGATGGGTTGTCCCAGCTGACAATTACCTGATGGGATGTCCCAGCTGACAATTACCTGATGGGTTGTTCAAGGTAACATATGAGTTACCTCAGCTGACAATAACATGATGGGTTGTCCCAGGTGAGAATAACATGATGAATTGTCCCTGGTGATTGTAATCAGTAATGCGATGGCGGTGTGCCAGCTTATAGGTGATTGTAATGTGATGGGATGTCTCGGCTTATTATAACATGGTGTGTGTGTGGTGTTACAGATGATAAGGAGTGGTGGCACATAATTACCATGGTATAGTGTCACATAATTATCATGATGTAGTGTCACATGGTGATACAGAGGAGCATCACATGATACAATGCTACCAGTAAGATGCCATAGATGTCATATACATGTAGTTGTCACGGATAATATCACCAAAATGTCAGAGGTGTTACAAGTTGGGTGATACAAGCAATGTGGTGGGCATGGTATAGGTTGTGACTGATGATACTTGTAAGATAGTTTGGTAGTCGGTGATTTATCTGATACATGTTGTTTGGTAGTAGCTGTACATCGTGTGATAGTTGAGTATTCACTGATTACATGTGTGATACAGCTTAGTAGTCCGTGATTTATATGATAGTTTGGTAGTCACTACATATGTAATAGTTTGGTAGTCACTACATATGTAATAGTTTGGTAGTCACTACATATGTAATAGTTTGGTGTTCTCAGACTACATGTGTGTTAGTTTATTGACTTATATGATAGGTTTGTATTCATGGACCACATGTGTGATAGTTAGGTAGTCCCTGACAGTATATGTGATAATTTGGTAGTCTCTGACAGTACATGTGTGCTAGGTTGGTAGTCACTGTACTTGTGTGATAGGTTGGTAGTCACTGGACTTGTGTGATAGTTTAGTAGTCACTGTACTTACGTGATAGTTTGATAGTCACCAATGTGTGCTATCAGCTGGGACATGCTACACAGTTGTGAGTTTATCAGACCCGTCTTACTTGTTGATGTTGGTGTACTCTGTGTATGCTGTAGTAATTGCCACACCTGTGTTAACTAGTGTTTCACCTCTGTCACCACTTAAGCAGGTGTTTGTTGAGTTTAAAACCAGATACTTGGGCAACAGGGCGATGAGCTAGTCGTGTGTGCAATCCTCTGATCCACTTCATGCACAATGAAGGCTGCACAATCGTGCACTTTGGGTTTTAATTTTACCGCACACAACAAATAATTTTTTAATTCTTTTTACTAATACTGTTTAGATAAATCACTTAATTTATATTTTTTCTTTTTTTCTTTTATAAGGGATGTAGAAGTAAATAATGACGCATTCAGTGTTAGATTTGTAGAGCTTTGTAGTGTGTAGTTAGTGCTCATTAGTGCTGTTTAGTTGGCTACAGGTCAGATGAAGTGTGGTATATCAAATATATTATACACAGTTTGTTATGAAATACCAGTTACAGATTAGATGAAGTGTGATATATGACACATGAACACATGGTTTGTAGTGTAATGCTGATTACTGGATGCATGCACACACTAACTCTATTGTCTCACACAGACCGACCAGACAGGTCAAAACAAAAAGTGTCGCGCAAGTCTCTACCGGCGACTCCAACCCAGGCGGGCAGGGACGTGAGCAAGGAGAGCCGCGAGGGGGAGGAGGAGAACAAGACCTCCCCCGTGTCCTCCAAGGTGAACCGACAAACCATCGAGCGTCTGTCGATGCCGAAACACGTCCGGAACAAGATGGAGGCGGGCAAGGACAAGCCAGAAGCGGCTGCCGCTCCGACAAACACAAAGCTGGATGGCACCAAGGTTAGTGATGTTCTCGTCGTTGTGTTATTTTGTTCACGTCGAACCACTGCTGTTGTTGTGCCACAGCGTCATGTGTGAGTGATGTTCTTAACCAGCATGCTTCACTTTGTTCTTCCTTCCTGTAGGGAATGCTCCACATTGCCTGTTTCTACAGCTTGTGTCATCTTCATTCACACCATTCATAGTGATTACCAGTTTTATTTGGTTGATGCCTTTTCTTTTTTTTTACAATAAGACAAACTGTAATGAAGAAGATGAGGGATGATAAAGAAGAAAAGAGATGTTAAGTTATTACTATCTATCTAAATACATGACATAAAGAAGATGATAAGGGATGTTAAGTTAATACTATCTATCTAAATACATGACATAAAGAAGAAGATGAGGGATGTTAAGTGTATTACTATCTGTCTAAATACATGACATGAAGAAGAAGATGAGGGATGTTAAGTGTATTACTATCTATCTAAATACATGACATGAAGAAGAAGATGAGGGATGTTAAGTGTATTACTATCTAAATACATCACATAAAGAAGAAGATCGGGGATGTTAAGTGTATTACTATCTATCTAAATACATGACATAAAGAAGAAGATGAGGGATGTTAAGTGTATTACTATCTGTCTAAATACATGACATGAAGAAGAAGATGAGGGATGTTAAGTGTATTACTATCTATCTAAATACATGACAAAGAAGAGGGTGAGAGATGTTAAGTTAATACTATCTATCTAAACACATGACATAAAGAAGATGAGGGATGTTAAGTGTATTACTATCTATCTAAATACATGACATAAAGAAGAAGATGAGGGATGTTAAGTGTATTACTATCTATCTAAATACATAACATAAAGAAGAAGATCGGGGATGTTAAGTGTATTACTATCTATCTAAATACATGACATAAAGAAGAAGATGAGGGATGTTAAGTGTATTACTATCTATCTAAATACATAACATAAAGAAGAAGATGAGGGATGTTAAGTTAATACTATCTATCTAAATACATGACATAAAGAAGAAGATGAGGGATGTTAAGTTAATACTATCTATCTAAATACATGACATGAAGAAGAAGATGAGGGATGTTAAGTGTATTACTATCTATCTAAATACATGACATGAAGAAGAAGATGAGGGATGTTAAGTTAATACTATCTATCTAAATACATCACATAAAGAAGAAGATGAGGGATGTTAAGTGTATTACTATCTATCTAAATACATGACATGAAGAAGAAGATGAGGGATGTTAAGTGTATTACTATCTATCTAAATACATGACATAAAGAAAAAGATGAGGGATGTTAAGTGTATTACTATCTATCTAAATACATGACATAAAGAAGAAGATGAGGGATGTTAAGTTAATACTATCTATCTAAATACATGACATGAAGAAGAAGATGAGGGATGTTAAGTGTATTACTATCTATCTAAATACATGCCATGAAGAAGAAGATGAGTGATGTTAAGTGTATTACTATCTAAATACATCACATAAAGAAGAAGATGAGGGATGTTAAGTGTATTACTATCTATCTAAATACATGACATGAAGAAGAAGATGAGGGATGTTAAGTGTATTACTATCTAAATACATCACATAAAGAAGAAGATCGGGGATGTTAAGTGTATTACTATCTATCTAAATACATGACATAAAGAAGAAGATGAGGGATGTTAAGTTAATACTATATCTAAATACATGACATAAAGAAGAAGATGAGGGATGTTAAGTGTATTACTATCTATCTAAATACATGGCATAAAGAAGAAGGTGAGAGATGTTAAGTTAATACTATCTATCTAAATACATGACATAAAGAAGAAGATGAGGGATGTTAAGTTAATACTATCTATCTAAATACATGACATGAAGAAGATGAGGGATGTTAAGTGTATTACTATCTATCTAAATACATGACATAAAGAAGAGGATGAGGGATGTTGTTAATACTATCTATCTAAATACATGACATAAAGAAGAAGATGAGGGATGTTAAGTTAATACTATCTATCTAAATACATCACAAAAAGAAGAAGATGAGGTATGTTAAGTTAATACTATCAATCTAAATACATCACATAAAGAAGAAGATGAGGGATGTTAAGTTAATACTATCTATCTAAATACATCACATAAAGAAGAAGTGAGGGATGTTAAGTTTATTACTATCTATCTAAATACATGACATAAAGAAGAAGATGAGGGATGTTAAGTTAATACTATCAATCTAAATACATCACGTAAAGAAGAAGATGAGGGATGTTAAGTTAATACTATCTATCTAAATACATCACATAAAGAAGAAGTGAGGGATGTTAAGTTTATTACTATCTATCTAAATACATCACATAAAGAAGAAGATGAGGGATGTTAAGTTAATACTATATCTAAATACATCACATAAAGAAGAAGATGAAGGATGTTAAGTTTATTATTGTCTGTCTAAATACATCACATAAAGAAGAAGATGAGGGATGTTAAGTGTATTACTATCTATCTAAATACATCACATAAAGAAGAAGATGAGGGATGTTAAGTGTATTACTATCTATCTAAATACATCACATAAAGAAGAAGATGAGGGATGTTATGTGTATTACTATCTATCTAAATACATGACATAAAGAAGAAGATGAGAGATGTTAAGTGTATTACTATCTATCTAAATACATGACATAAAGAAGAAGATGAGGGATGTTAAGTTAATACTATCTATCTAAATACATGACATAAAGAAGAAGATGAGAGATGTTAAGTGTATTACTGTCTATCTAAATACATCACATAAAGAAGAAGATGAAGGATATTAAGTGTATTACTATCTATCTAAATACATGACATGAAGAAGATGAGGGATGTTAAGTGTATTACTATCTATCTGAATACATGACATGAAGAAGATGAGGGATGTTAAGTGTATTACTATCTATCTAAATACATGACATAAAGAAGAAGATGAGGGATATTAAGTTAATACTATCTATCTAAATACATGACATAAAGAAGAAGATGAGGGATGTTAAGTTTATACTATCTATCTAAATACATGACATAAAGAAGAAGATGAGGGATGTTAAGTGTATTACTATCTATCTAAATACATGACATAACGAAGAAGATGAGGGATGTTAAGTGTATTACTATCTATCTAAATACATGACATAAAGAAGAAGATGAAGGATGTTAAGTTTATTATTGTCTATCTAAATTCATGACATAAAGAAGAAGATGAGGGTTGTTAAGTGTATTACTATCTGTCTAAATACATCACATAAAGAAGAAGATGAGGGATGTTAAGTTTATTACTGTCTATCTAAATACATAACTTTCTGATTCCAAAAGCACATTGTACTTTCCAAGTTCAATTTAAGTTTGTGTATGCAAGTTACAGTTAGCAGTAATATTATATTTAATTGCTATGTACAGATAATGTATCACAGCCAGTGTTATTAAATGTTTAAATACGTTCTCTCATGTTTTTAAAACTTTCCAAGAAGGATTTAGTTAAATGTATAATGGGTTTTTTTTAAATATATAAAATGCTAGCAAAACGTAATAAATTTTTGGTGGATGGATAATAATTGCAGAATTTATTTTTCCAAATTAAAACAAATTTCACCCCTGCCCTATCATAATTTGTCAAATATCACTCCCCTCAATTCGTTTTGGCCAAATGAAGTATAAAAAGGTTTTATTTGATTTTGAAATTAGCTTTTTGGTGATTTCATACTGGGAATATATTTGCCATATTCATTTTTAATTTGTGTAAATTTGGTGATTTGGTGAACAGCATGTTAAACCTTGTCAAGCTGTACATGGTCATGCATTCACTGTTGCCAGCCTGCAGAGGACTGGTGGAAATAAATCATACACTGTTGCCAGCCTGCAGAGGACTGGTGGAAATAAATCATTCACTGTTGCCAGCCTGCAGAGGACTGGTGGAAATAAATCATTCACTGTTGCCAGCCTGCAGAGGACTGGTGGAAATAAAACATTCACTGTTGCCAGCCTGCAGAGGACTGGTGGAAATAAATCTTGAGCATGTTTTTCTTCAACATCCTTTGTATGAATTACTTCCTCTGCGCAGTTCCCTTCAGTTGGCTTGTGTTCATCTTTCCATCCCGTACTGTAGTTTCTTGTAGTCAGCTGTACCGTCTGTTTTGTGATTGAATGCCATCCATGTTGTTGCAGAACACCTCTAGGTTTGCACGGCAGCGCGTTCCTAGGAAAGCCTACTCGACTACCAATCTTTCGACTGTTGCAAGAAAGGTTTGTCAAATGCTGCAAACTGTATTGCTCTATTACATAGTGGTTCCCTTAAGTGGCTTTTGCATTTCATTACTTGGAAGCAAAACAACTTTTGTTCAGTTTATTAATTGTTATTTTATCCATCTTTGGTGATGGAATATCTACATGAACAAAGGTTATTTTGTTATTTAGTTAGTTGGCATTGCTGCTTGCACTGTATGTATTTGTTTATCAATGTGTATGCGTATTAATCTGAACAAACTGTTTGTTTGCTTTCGTCTGTTGATTATCTAAACCAGACAACATGTTCACTAGCAGCAGTGTTGTGCCTGTTTTTTTTAAAAATACAGACAAATTTGAATCTGATTTTTAATTATTACATTATAATATTGAAGTTGATTGCAGATGAGAATTAAACAAATGGTTTGTCTGTCTGTCTCTGTCTGTCTGTCTGTCTGTTAGTATTGGACAGATGATTTTCAAACCAATAGATATATAGACAACTAGATATCTAGATAGATAGGTGGATATATTGTCACGTTACATCAAGTGTTTTATCATAACAAGCATGACAGTGATCAATCAGTTTCTTGGAACTTTCATTTGTGTTAATGTGACCATGCAGTATTAACAGATGAATTTAGAGGTGGGTTTTTTAGTTACTTAACTTTGAGAATTAATTTGTTTAATTCTTTCTCTTTTTTTGAAGTATACAGATAAAGTTCTCATGTTTTACTGAGGAATGAAATTATTTGTTCTCAATTGATAAATTAAATGAAATAACTAACAAGTGATCATAACATATTGATACATAAGTTGTTACATACATATAGTACTAGTTTTTATATTGATAAATTAAATGAGATAACTGACAAGTGATCATAACGTATTGATACATAAGTTGTTACATACATATAGTACTAGTTTTTATATTGATAAATTAAATGAGATAACTGACAAGTGATCATAACGTATTGATACATAAGTTGTTACATACATATAGTACTAGTTTTTATATTGATAAATAAGTTGTTACATATAGAAAGTACTAGTTTTTATATTGATAAATAAGTTGTTACATATAGAAAGTACTATTATATATTGATAAATAAGTTGATAATATGTTGTTACATACATGCAGTACTATTTTTTTGTATTAATAATAAGTTCTTACAAGTTCTTAATTGATAAATTAATTGATATGACTGATAAATGATCATAAGATATTGATAAATAAGTTGTTACATACATATAGTACTACTATTTTTTCTTTCTTTTTTTAAATGATCATATGGTATTGATAAATAAATTGTTACATACATACATACAAGGACTACTTTATACATATAGTACTAGTTTTTTATATTGATAAATTAAATGAAATAACTGACAAGTGATCATAACGTATTGATACATAAGTTGTTACATACATATAGTACTAGTTTTTTATATTGATAAATTAAATGAGATAACTGACAAGTGTTCATAACGTATTGATACATAAGTTGTTACATACATATAGTAGTAGGTTTTTATATTGATAAATTAAATGAGATAACTGACAAGTGATCATAACGCAGACCTGTCAACCTTTAGTCAAGAGAAAGCAGGAGGTGTGTGTTGAAAAAGCAGGAGATTTTGTCAAAAAGCAGAAGATTTTTAAAATTCACACAATTTAATCCAAAATTGCAAGATTTAAAAAAAACATTATTACAATAAGTTATATGAATACTATATAATGTCCTATATACTTGTTAACCTTAGATCTTGGCATTAATAAAAAAAAAAATCTTTTTTTTTTTTCTTTTTTTTTTTTAAAGTTTAAATATTATTATGATTTAATACATTAAAAAAAAAAAAAAAAAAATTATTCAAAAATGTTAAGAACATGAACAAGAAATTAAAAAATTACCAAAGACAAATTTATATAAATCTTATAAATTAATATTCAGTTTTTACTATAATGAGGAACGGTGGCGTGGTACTTATTTAAAATCATTATAATGATGCAATAAACATTGTATTTTCATTAATCATAAGTAAAACCTCATTACGGACATCGTGTGAAATATACCATTATGATGACAACAAACATTATAATAACACGTCATTTTATAAACTCCATGTCCTTTTTTAACAATATAAATAGGCTATCCCACAATTCTCACTTCGGCAAAGGTTAAACAGTCGGGACAATTCGTTCTGTTACATTCTCAGAAACCGAAAGTAGTCGACATTTTCCGGAATTTTTTTTATGCTTACAAAAATGTCATTTAACAGGAGAAATTGTCTCCCGCACAGGTGTGAGGAGATTTTATAAAATACCGGGAGACTCTCGCAGAATGTGGGAGGGTTGACAGGTCTGTCATAACGTATTAATACATAAGTTGTTACATAATTATAGTACTAGTTTTTTATATTGATAAATTAAATGAGATAACTGACAAGTGATCATAACGTATTGATACATAAGTTGTTACATACATATAGTACTAGTTTTTTATATTGATAAATTAAATGAGATAACTGACAAGTGATCATAACGTATTGATACATAAGTTGTTACATACATATAGTACTAGTTTTTTTATATTTATAAATAAGTTGTTACATATAGAAAGTACTACTATTATATATTGATAAATATGTTGATAATATGTTACATACATGCAGTACTAGTTTTTTTTATTAATAATAAGTTCTTACAAGTTCTTAATTGATAAATTAATTGATATGACTGATAAATGATCATAAGATATTGATGAATAAGTTGTTACATACATATAGTACTACTATTTTTTCTTTCTTTTTTTAAATATAATAAGTGATCATATGGTATTGATAAATAAATTGTTACATACATGTAGTACTACTTTTTATATTGATAAGTAAATTGTTACATACATGTAGTACTACTTTTTATATTGATAAGTAAATTGTTACATACATGTAGTACTACTTTTTATATTGATAAGTAAATTGTTACATACATGTACTACTTTTTTTATTGATAAGTAAATTGTTACCAACAAATGTACATATAGTATTATTTTTTTCATATTGATACATCAAGTTGTAACAACATTGATACTATTTTTTTTTATATTGCTAAATAATTTTTTACTTAAATATATTGATAAATACATGTAAGTTGCTACATACATAAAGGACTACTTTTTTATATTGATAAATATCTTGTTACATACATGTAGTACTAATTTTTTTGTTACATATATATATATATTTATCATATAATATCTTACATTTTCAGTGCAATCAAAGTATGTGATATTTTTCAGATCACTTACTTTAAGAATTTAATAACTTTGCAAATTAGATGTAAATTAGTCGCGTCTCGGCTCTAGGTTTATTGACATTTAAGCAAACGTACTTGGGTGACACTCCATGATTGACGTATGCATTCATAGTCATCAAATAAAAACATTTCAATGGCAATTTGACACTGAAAGCTGTCCAGCGTTCAAAAAACAAAAAACGTTAGGCATAACTTTATTTTGATGTAAGGACATCCAAAATGACGTCATTCGAGTTTGACGTCATTTGCGTTCAGAAATACACTGCGCCACATATTCTCATTTGAATATCTAGTAATGGCACACTGGAATTAAAGTTGCGTGTACAGTTTACAAAAACACGTTGTATTAAGCTTGAGCTTATATGGTAAAGAGATTATTACCCTCGTGTATTTCGGTATTGTCAATATCATATATTAGGAATAAAAATAATGTATTATGCTCGCCAGAGGCTCGCATAATACAATTTTTATTCCTAATATGTGATATTGACGATACCGAAAAACACGAGGGTAATAACCTCGATATATGTAGTACTGATTTTTTTATATTGATAAATTGTTATATACATATAGTACTACTTTTTATATGCCCACCTATGATGGGTCGTATTATGGTATGGCGTTGTATGTCCATCCATCCGTACGTACATCAACGTTTTCTTGTCCGGACCATATCTTGCATACTGATGCATACAGGACCATCAAACCTCACATGTAGGAACAACTTGGAATGGCTGTTTGTCCCATACTATTACTTGGTCACTGTGACCTACTTTTCATGGTCTAATGCACATAACAGTAAATCCTTGTCCGGACCATATCTTGCATACAGATGCATACAGGACCATCAAACCTCATATGTAAGAACAACTTGGGATGGCTGTGTGTCGCATACTATTACTAGGTCACTGTGAACCACATGTAGGAACTTGGGATGGTGGTTGGTCCAAAACAAACTGTTCATCCATCTCATTGCAAAAATTTCACATAATTAAAATTGAATCATACCCATAACATATTCATGAATATAGATATGGTTTTCCATTAAACTCCTGATGGGCGTATCATGTACCTCACCGATACTCTTATTAAAAATAGTATAATGATAAATAATCATATCATATTGATAAATAGTTGTTACATACATATATGGACTACTTCTTTATGTTGATTTATAAATTGTTTCATACTTAGATGTAGTACTACTTTTTTTAAATAGTACAATGATAAGTGATCATATGGTATTGATAAATAAATTGTTACATACAGACCTGGTATATAGACTATAGAGTATAATAAACGAGTTACCAGTTATTATCAAATTTATTTCACGAGGGACATAAATTTGATAATAACTGGAACCGAGTTTGTTATTCTATTTATTACCTCAGCTATTTTTTTTCTTCTAAAAACCTTTATTTTCCACGCACATGAACGAAGGCCAACCTGTATGGAAATGAAGGAAAACACTAAATACGCACTGTTCTGAGAATTACTATAACGTTGTAATTTAATCACGTTCAAAGATAATTTAAAAAACACACAAGTTCTCTTTATTCTGCTTCAAAATCTATAATGAGACCCGTAAACGCAAACTCTTTAAACTACATGACGTCATCTTGGGTTTGTCAAATCGTAATGACGTCATATTTAGTACCGACAAAGTCATTGTTTTGTAAGCGTCAAATTGTCCAATAGTATTGTTCATTAAACCAATGCAGAATATTTCTCACTGAGAAAATATGGAAAATATTTTCCCTGTTATGAGTGACCGCTGGGGTAATAAACTTTTTTATATTGATAATAAGTTCTTAGATACATATGGTACTACTTTTTTATATTGATAATAAGTTCTTACATACATATGGTACTACTTTTTTATATTGATAATAAGTTCTTACATACATATGGTACTACTTTTTTATATTGATAAATATTTGTTATATACATATTGTATTACTTTTTTATATTGATAAATAAGTTCTTACATACAGAAAGTACTACTATTATATATTGATAAATACGTTGTTAAGTACTGCTTTACTATATTAATAAATAAATTGTTACATACATATAGTACAATTTTTTGTTATATCGATAAATAAGTTGTTACCAATATATAGTACTACTTTTTTATTTTTACAAATAATTTGTTACATACATATAGTACTATTTGTTTTATATTTATAAATAAGTTGTTACATACCTAGAGTACAACTTTTTTCTTACTTCCTTTAGTTAACATTTTATTCAGTAAGTTTTCAGTTGTCGCTAATGAAAAGTTTAAAAAGAAAACATTGCCATACATTGTGAGATGGACAAGAGAGTCGCTTTTGTCAGATTGAAATGCATGCTTGTCAAAACATCTATTTTACACTCTTGGCTCCACTCCTATTTCCAACACTCGCTTCTTTGTTAATTATTTACTCTTTGTTTACATTTATATATATTTATACATATACAAAGGTTTATACAGATAGATGTGTGTGTGTATGTACTCACACATTTTAAAACAGGTAATTAATTTTACTAATGTTAACTATTATAAAAATGGTAAAGTCTCCAGAATCACAGAGCACTATGACAGTCTTGTCAAATATCCTTTGGACACTGCCTTCAGTAGAGATACAAGTTTAACATGCTTCATTATTATCAATAATTATATGTTCAAAGTGACAGTTCTGCAGCAGACGTTGTTATGTGATATTTACAAACTAAATGATTACACTGGGAGTGATGACAGACAGGCCATTACGAGTTCCTTGGGACTGCTGCTGTTGTTTCTTCAAAGGCTCATTGTGTGTCACAGAATGTGCATACCGACAAGGCAGACTGAGTAATACAGACTTACCCATAACATATGTATGGTGAGAACAAACAACCAATAAAGTGTTACAGACGGGGGTGGGTGGAGGGGTTATACAAAGGTAAACACTTTTGTTGGACATACCGGTACAAGAACTTGCATCAACTAACACAGATGATCACAATTGGCTAGTGAACAAAATGCAAATAACGTAATTGTGTGTACTTAACAGCAAATAATAATCATTAAAAGAAATGTTTTATAGTATGTTTGCAATCCTGAAAATGACAGAGTATGAAATAACTTTGTTTATGGAAACAGTTTACCCCAGTTGAAAGTACCTCTTTTACAGAACATTATTTATTTTATTTGTTTCTTAATGTGATCTTTATTTTATTGTTTTATTTATTTGTTGTTTAATTTTATTATTTTGTATATATATATATATATATTATATACAATAGCATGCTTGTGAAGGTTTATGTAATATATGTATTATAGAGTTACTAATTTTGTTAGACAAGAGTGCATGTATATACATGTATGTGCATTACTATGGGTCAGAGTGTATATACATGTATGTGCATTACTATGGGTCAGAGTGTAATAGTATGTATACATGCATGTGCATTACTATGGGTCAGAGTGTAATAGTATGTATACATGCATGTGCATTACTATGGGTCAGATTCTAATAGTATGTATACACGCATGCACATTACTATGGGTCAGATTATAATAGTATATACATGTATTAGTAATTACTGTTAGAATAGAGACTATTTATACTAGCATATATTTAGTTAAATCTTGTGAAAGACACATGTGGAAATTGCAGTAATACTTATGTTGAAAAACAAGTGCATACGAAGTTTTGTTACTTGTTATCTTAATTGTTACTGAATTACAATTGATGGAGTAATGTTAAATAAGAATTAAGAAAAAAAAAAATCAGTTTTCAAAACTAATTTTCTGTCAGTTATACCTGTTGTTAGTGGTGTCTTACAAACGCCTAAATTATATAATACATTTACAATAATTTACATCTGGAGTCTTAAAACAACTTTTAAAAATATTTAAGAAGTTTATTTTTATCCCTAACTTGAACCTGCTGACCCTAAATCTTTTTTTGTACTCGAAAATTGTCCTGGACAGACAGTCCAGCTGTGGCGACTGACTGCCCGGACATAGCTTCATAAGTTAGTGTTAGTATGAGAGGAAACCTGCTGCTTATTATTAATATGGCTTCTAGATTATGGTAGCCCCACTCCCATGACTAGTTATATTCAATGTTGGGCTAATATATAACTACTATTGCCATGCCTGATGGCTAGTGAATTTGTTTTGGTCCAATGTTGCAGTTAAGTCTATTTTGTAAATATAAATATCCTGCCCACCCCAACCCCCCAATGTTAGTCTTTTTAAGCTCTATCTTCCTGTTTAGGTGGCATCTCATTATTACTGTTATTTAGTAAAATTGCCTTAACTTAAAGAGAAGTAGGGTTAGTGAATTTTTAATTGTGGCTAGTAAATTTAAAAAATCACTGATCTCATGGCTAGTGGATTTTATAAAAATTCTAGAAGCCCTGTACTAAACAGCAAGGGATCTTTTATATGCACTCTCCCACAGAGAGGACAGTACATGCCACAGCCTTTGATAAACCAGTTCTGGACACTGGTCGGTGTAAGTGGTTACACCTAGCCATTGAGGTTTTCAAAACTCTCACTAGCTTTAGAGCCGGTACAGCGATTAAAAATCCCATTTGCAATGTGTGGAATTTGAAGCCCATAGCATTACCAACATACAATGGAGACGGGTAAACAAAATAATTGTTTTTCATCTTGACTGTCCAGTCAGATTCAAAGGACAATGATGAATGGTATTGTTGGTTTGCATAATGTATTTCTATACATGCAGGGGTTATTTTGGATACCGATAGTCAACACCTCTATTTAATATCCACAAATAAAATTATTTTCCAAAATAAAATGTTTTTCCTACCTACCTACCCTATATTTTCCCAACATGTAATAGGAAACAAGTAACCTCTTTTTTTCTGGCCCTATCAAAACTGCGAGTCACAATTGACTTGCAGTTATTTTAATTTTAAAATTGTTGAAAATTCTGTCAATTTACCCTTTGTGCCATAGAATTAGATTTAGAATTACAAAAGCACATAATAAACATCAAATACCAACTTGTTTATTGTCAAGATACAATTTGATTATTGGAAAAGATCCCACTTAAATTTAGCACATCGTTGCCTGGTCTTGATTCAGTTTGGATTAACACGATAAAACTTTTATTATTGGAAAAGATCCACTTAAATTTAGCTCATCGTTTCCTAGTCTTGATTCAGTTTGGCACAAGACTAGATATCAACACATTTCGCATAGGTTCCATTTTACTAATACCAAAAAAGTATCATTTTCATTGTCTTGTAACAGAAACAAATTAATTAATACTTAACCCTATTGCTTTTTAATGGAATATTCAACTATTTTGTTAACATTTTAATGATGAAATATTATGACTGGCCGATTGTGCACGGGAAAAATTACGAATTATCGAAATACATTTTCCTTTGCCATATGAATACTACAAAACCATTTTTAATAGTTATTTAATAGTTATTAAAGGAATCCTCACGCAAGACATTTGGACTGGTATGCATATTCAACAATATATAACGCACATTACTGCTTAATATCAAGTATAATCGTATAGTTAAAGGAGAGGACAGGCATTTGGACTGGTATGCATATTCAACAATATATAACGCACATTATTACTTAATATCATCAAGTATAATCGCATAGTTAATTAATAAAATGGTTAAATGTGACGTCTATTAGATATAACGGGCGCAGCCATTTTGTACCATCCCAGTGAATACGCCCTCTGGCGAGCTGGTGGTTACGTAATACCTAACGTGTCATGTCAGGAATTAGTCTTAGAACTGAAGAAACAAAACATACCTGATTTTTACGGATGCTTCACAATGTTCTGTAATAATATTCATCTCATTAAGCCAGCAATAAGTATATATTATTTTTCAATACCAAATAAACCACCATTATCAAAGTGTCAAAATAACTGTATTATGTTTTGTCCATATATTAACCCACATACTGAAATGATAATCGGAGTGTTTTCATAGTTAATTGGTCTTTTCTTTCTGTGACCTGTACCTGTGGTTCCTGATTGGCAGGTATATATTTGGACGGTTGCCAGTCTAGGTTTCTAGACACAAAACAAATATGTGCCTGTTTTATTAAGCTCACAGGGTATTGTGGGATAACTGCGTGGCCACCCCTAAAATGGTAATGAACATTATCAGCTGTCCTGCTTTATTACTGTAAATAATTCTGTAAAACCCTTGATTAAGTAGACTTCCACATCTAAAATCACAAAACTGGATGCACCGAAAACAAAAGAAAATGGCTGCCCCCAGTTAGCAGGAATAATCACATCTTTTTGTTAACTCTAAAATTACGTGGGTTTTTCTTTTCTTTTCTTAAAGTGTCAGTATGTGTTGTGGTCCGGGTATGCATCTTTCCAACACATAAAGCTCATGTTTGAGTTTACTGTCCCTTTAACAGATTATTACAAAACAACTTATAGAAAAAATAAATGTGGAAAATAAGATATTATTTTTCAAACAATTCTGTGTTTGCTATTGGCAAACAATTTAATAATATGTTATAGTATATGTATGTACATGTACAAGCGATATACTGGTAATTATGGTAAAATTGGAGTAATATTTCTTTTTTACATTTATTTGTTTTATCATCAGTGTTTTTCTTTTGATTGCATTATACAAATACTGAATTAATTATTGTCTGTACTGATCTAGTTTTGAATTTTGGTCATAAAAGTTTTTACAACCACTAACTTCAGATGGGTACCAGTCTAGTAATAAAAATTATCATATGAGGTGGGGTTGCCATTGTTAATAGTCAGAATATATAAAATTATCTACTTTAATAGTAAAGAATTTATCTAATTTAATAATACAAGCATTATGTAATTTAATAGTAAAACTAATTTAATAATGAAGGCTTTATTTAATTTAATAGTAAATGCTTTATTTTATTTAATAGTAAAGGCTTTATCTAATTTAATAGTAAAGGCTTTATCTAATTTAATAGTAAAGGCTTTATCTAATGTAATAGTAAATGCTTTATTTTATTTAATAGTAAAGGCTTTATCTAATTTAATAGTAAAGGCTTTATCTAATGTAATAGTAAAGACTTTATCAAATTTAATAGTAAAGGCTTTATATAATTTAATAGTAAAGGCTTTATATAATTTAATAGTAAAGGTTTTATCTAATTTAATAGTAAAGGCTTTATCTAATGTAATATTAAAGACCTTATCTAATTTAATAGTTTAGGCTTTATTTAATTTAATAGTAAAGACTTTATCTAGTAATAAAATCAGTAATGAAGGCTTTGGCTAGATAGAAACTAAAACAAGATTTCCACTACTATATAAGATATGTATTTGTAACTATGTTAGCATGCAATGTGATTAGATTAGAATAATGAAATTTTGTTTTGTGACGTGCATAGATATTGAGATATTTGTTGTAATAATATAGACTTTTTAATACATGAAACTGTTTGGACTAGATGTGGCTCGGTGGTTTATAGTTTGGTTCTTTTATTGCATATTCATTAAAACATTGCTATTATAATTGCCAATTCCTGTTTAATGCTGTGGTTATCATCTCTACATTTCTTGTTAAATATTAAATTTACCACCTCAAGATCCTTATTGGATGTTATTAACATCTGGACATTTGGCCCCTAATTTTGTATTGATGCTGTTTTCAGCCGGTGATTAAGCAGACAGTTGAGAAAGCTAAACCTAAGGAGTCTAAGCCATCAGCTGCTCCTAGTACACCAACAACTGCAGTGTCTGCAGCAGCCTCGGCAACACCCTCTACTACCGTGACAACAGCCACACCATCAGATATAGTTTCTGAAATGCCGTCGTTGACACCGGCATCTGTGCAGGAACCAACGCCAGCCGTGACGTCTGTGCTGGATTCCACCCTAGTCTCGAAAGCACCGGACTCGATGTCGCGCTCCATGACAGACATGTCGAAGTCGAGCCAGGACATCTCGGTTCTCGAGTACAAGGCCAAGCTGGCCGAACACCGCAGACTGGCGCGCGAGAAGGCAGAGCGAGCACACGAGTTGGAGAGACAGAGGCTGGAGCAAGAGAGGTAGGTCTACTGTGTGGTGTAACAGCAGATCTTAATTACAGGTTGACACATTTAACATATGGTCTGACAGTAGATCTCAGTTACAGGTTGACATATTTAACATATGGACTGACAGTAGATCTCAGTTACGGATTGACACATTTAACATATGGTCTGACAGCAGATCTCGGTTACGGGTTGACACATTTAACATGGTCTGACAACAGATCTATGGTCTGACAGCAGATCTCGGTTACGGGTTGACACATTTAACATACGGTCTGACAGCAGAATTTAAAAGTTGACACATTTAACATATGGTCTGACAGCAGATCTCAGTTACGGGTTGACACATTTAACATATGGTCTAACAGCAGAATTTACAAGTTGACACATTTAACATGTGGTCTGACAGCAGATCTCATTTATGGGTTGACGCATATAGCATATGGTCTGACAGCAGATCTCAGTTACGGGTTGACACATTTAACATGGTCTGACAACAGATCTCAGTTAATGGGTTGACACATTTAACATGGTCTGACAGCAGATCTCGGTTACGGGTTGACACATTTAACATACGGTCTGACAGCAGAATTTAAAAGTTGACACATTTAACATGGTCTGACAGCAAATCTCAGTTACGGGTTGACACATTTAACATACGTTCTGACAGCAGAATTTAAAAGTTGACACATTTAACATATGGTCTGACAGCAGATCTCAGTTACGGGTTGACACATTTAACATATGGTCTGACAGTAGATCTCGGTTACGGGTTGACACATTTAACAAACGGTCTGACAGCAGATCTCAGTTATGGGTTGACATATTTAGCATATTGTCTGAAAGCAGATCTCAGTTATGGGTTGACACATTTAATGTGATCTGACAGTAGATCTCAGTTACGGGTTGATATTTAACATATGGTCTGACAGTAGATCTCAGTTACGGGTTGACACATGCATGTATTTACTGTATGGTCTGACAGCAGATCAGATTTACATGCTACAGTATTTACTATAATAATAATGTTCAGTTGATCAGATTGGTATGTTTACATTTACTATATGGTCTAAGGATTGATCAGATTTTTAAATTTTGACACATTTAATATATGTTTGACAGTTGATGAGATTTACATTTTGATGAGATTTACATACATGGGCCACATTTGATCCTTTATTTTCTTTAACCTATAACTATTTGATAACAGCTTATGGTTATGGACACATTTGATTCTGCAAAAGGCTTCTACTCATATTGTTGTAGAGCAGTATCTACCTACAGGTGTATCGTACTGTTGTAGAGCAGTATCTACCTACAGGTGTATCGTACTGTTGTAGAGCAGTATCTACCTACAGGTGTATCGTACTGTTGTAGAGCATCAACTACATACAGGTGTATCGTACTGTTGTAGAGCATCAACTACATACAGGTGCATCGTACTGTTGTAGAGCATCAACTACATACAGGTGCATCGTACTGTTGTAGAGCAGTATCTACCTACAGGTGCATCGTACTGTTGTAGAGCAGTATCTACCTACAGGTGCATCGTACTGTTGTAGAGCAGTAACTACATACAGGTGCATCGTACTGTTGTAGAGCAGTATCTACCTACAGGTGCATCGTACTGTTGTAGAGCAGTATCTACCTACAGGTGCATCGTACTGTTGTAGAGCAGTATCTACCTACAGGTGCATCGTACTGTTGTAGAGCAGTAACTACATACAGGTGCATCGTACTGTTGTAGAGCAGTAACTACATACAGGTGCATCGTACTGTTGTAGAGCAGTAACTACATACAGGTGCATCGTACTGTTGTAGAGCAGTAACTACATACAGGTGCATCGTACTGTTGTAGAGCAGTATCTACCTACAGGTGCATCGTACTGTTGTAGAGCAGTAACTACATACAGGTGCATCGTACTGTTGTAGAGCAGTAACTACATACAGGTGCATTGTACTGTTGTAGAGCAGTAACTACATACAGGTGCATCGTACTGTTGTAGAGCAGTATCTACCTACAGGTGCATCGTACTGTTGTAGAGCAGTATCTACCTACAGGTGCATCGTACTGTTGTAGAGCAGTATCTACCTACAGGTGCATCGTACTGTTGTAGAGCAGTATCTACCTACAGGTGCATCGTACTGTTGTAGAGCAGTAACTACATACAGGTGCATCGTACTGTTGTAGAGCAGTAACTACATACAGGTGCATCGTACTGTTGTAGAGCAGTATCTACCTACAGGTGCATCGTACTGTTGTAGAGCAGTATCTACCTACAGGTGTATCGTACTGTTGTAGAGCATTAACTACATACAGGTGTATCGTATTGCAGGCTTGCTGAGGAAGAGAGAATGCGCCTTGAGGAGGAGGAACAGCGTCGACAGGAAGAAGAATTACTGCGACTAGCAGCGGAAGCGAAGCTGATTGAGGATGAGCGTTTGGCAGCGGCCATTGCAGCTGAGGAACAACGTAAACGTGAGGAGGCCGAACGCATGGAGGCCGATAGGATAGCGGTGAGATGTTATATGTTACTAGTTATATCATTAATATATCTTACAATGTAAATGTAAGGAGGCCAAGAGGATAGCAGTGAGATGTTACATGTTACCAGTTACATCTTATATCATTAATATATCTAACAATGTAAACGTGAACATGCCGAGAGGATAGCAGTGAGATGTTACATGTTACTAGTTACATCTTATATCATTGATATATCTAACAATGTAAACATGAGCATGCCGAGAGGATAGCAGTGTTACTAGTTATATATTAATATCATTAATATAGCTTTCAGCTTTATTTTTATCATATATTATGTCATATGTTATATGTTGTGTACTATTTATCCAGGGTTATGCCGAGCAGATTTATAAAACAGCATTACACTTTAAAAAGTAAGCTGTTAGTATTACTGACTTAAATACTGTAGAGCAAAAGTCTTAACTTAAATGTGTGGCTGTATTTTATGGTGGTGGGTAGTGAATGTTACTATTTATGTCTTGCATTGCGTGTGGTCATTAAGTCTGATATCATGTTGGGGTGGGTAGTGAATGTTACTATTTATGTCTTGCATTGCGTGTGGTCATTTAGTCTGGTATCATGTCAGGGGCCAGATCTAGCTCAGTCGGTGTAGCTCTTGCCTGAGGTGTTTGTCTTGAAGGATTGAACCACCTCAGTAGCTCAATTCTTTGAATAGTTTTTTCCCATTCCAACCAACTGGTATATGAAAAGCCATTAATTGTGTTCTGTCTGTGGAACATACAAGATGTAACGGGCTTCCTCTTGAAGAAGCCATATCAGAATAACAAGTGTTTGACATCCAATAACCAGTGAAGAAGCCCTATCAGAATAACAAGTGTTTGACATCCAATAACCAGTGAAGAAGCCCTATCAGAATAACAAGTGTTTGACATCCAATAACCAGTGAAGATCCCTATCAGAGTAACAAGTGTTTGACATCCAATAACCAGTGAAGAAGCCCTATCAGAATAACAAGTGTTTGACATCCAATAACCAGTGAAGAAGCCCTATCAGAATAACAAGTGTTTGACATCCAATAACCAGTGAAGAAGCCCTATCAGAGTAACAAGTGTTTGACATCCAATAACCAGTGAAGAAGCCCTATCAGAATAACAAGTGTTTGACATCCAATAACCAGTGAAGAAGCCCTATCAGAATAACAAGTGTTTGACATCCAATAACCAGTGAAGAAGCCCTATCAGAATAACAAGTGTTTGACATCCAATAACCAGTGAAGATCCCTATCAGAGTAACAAGTGTTTGACATCCAATAACCAGTGAAGAAGCCCTATCAGAATAACAAGTGTTTGACATCCAATAACCAGTGAAGAAGCCCTATCAGAGTAACAAGTGTTTGACATCCAATAACCAGTGAAGAAGCCCTATCAGAGTAACAAGTGTTTGACATCCAATAACCAGTGAAGAAGCCCTATCAGAATAACAAGTGTTTGACATCCAATAACCAGTGAAGAAGCCCTATCAGAATAACAAGTGTTTGACATCCAATAACCAGTGAAGAAGCCCTATCAGAATAACAAGTGTTTGACATCCAATAACCAGTGAAGAAGCCCTATCAGAGTAACAAGTGTTTGACATCCAATAACCAGTGAAGAAGCCCTATCAGAGTAACAAGTGTTTGACATCCAATAACCAGTGAAGAAGCCCTATCAGAGTAACAAGTGTTTGACATCCAATAACCAGTGAAGAAGCCCTATCAGAGTAACAAGTGTTTGACATCCAATAACCAGTGAAGAAGCCCTATCAGAGTAACAAGTGTTTGACATCCAATAACCAGTGAAGAAGCCCTATCAGAATAACAAGTGTTTGACATCCAATAACCTGTGAAGAAGCCCTATCAGAATAACAAGTGTTTGACTTCCAATAACCAGTGAAGAAGCCCTATCAGAATAACAAGTGTTTGACATCCAATAACCAGTGAAGAAGCCCTATCAGAATAACAAGTGTTTGACATCCAATAACCAGTGAAGAAGCCCTATCAGAATAACAAGTGTTTGACATCCAATAACCAGTGAAGAAGCCCTATCAGAATAACAAGTGTTTGACATCCAATAACCAGTGAAGAAGCCCTATCAGAATAACAAGTGTTTGACATCCAATAACCAGTGAAGAAGCCCTATCAGAATAACAAGTGTTTGACATCCAATAACCAGTGAAGAAGCCCTATCAGAGTAACAAGTGTTTGACATCCAATAACCAGTGAAGAAGCCCTATCAGAATAACAAGTGTTTGACATCCAATAACCAGTGAAGAAGCCCTATCAGAATAACAAGTGTTTGACATCCAATAACCAGTGAAGAAGCCCTATCAGAGTAACAAGTGTTTGACATCCAATAACCAGTGAAGAAGCCCTATCAGAGTAACAAGTGTTTGACATCCAATAACCAGTGAAGAAGCCCTATCAGAGTAACAAGTGTTTGACATCCAATAACCAGTGAAGAAGCCCTATCAGAGTAACAAGTGTTTGACATCCAATAACCTGTGAAGAAGCCCTATCAGAATAACAAGTGTTTGACTTCCAATAACCAGTGAAGAAGCCCTATCAGAATAACAAGTGTTTGACATCCAATAACCAGTGAAGAAGCCCTATCAGAATAACAAGTGTTTGACATCCAATAACCAGTGAAGAAGCCCTATCAGAATAACAAGTGTTTGACATCCAATAACCAGTGAAGAAGCCCTATCAGAATAACAAGTGTTTGACATCCAATAACCAGTGAAGAAGCCCTATCAGAATAACAAGTGTTTGACATCCAATAACCAGTGAAGAAGCCCTATCAGAATAACAAGTGTTTGACTTCCAATAACCAGTGAAGAAACCCTATCAGAATAACAAGTGTTTGACATCCAATAACCAGATATCACTTAGAGAAGATAAATGTAGAATACAATAGTATATCACTAAGAGAAGATAAATGTAGAATACAATAGTATATCACTAAGAGAAGATAAATAGAATACAATAGTAGAATACAATAGTATATCACTAAGAGAAGATAAATGTAGAATACAATAGTATATCACTAAGAGATAAATGTAGAATACAATAGTATATCACTAAGAGAAGATAAATGTAGAATACAATAGTATATCACTAAGAGAGAAAATGTAGAATACAATAGTATATCACTAAGAGAAGATAAATAAGTAGAATACAATAGTATATCACTAAGAGAAGATAAATGTAGAATACAATAGTATATCACTAAGAGAAGATAAATGTAGAATACAATAGTATATCACTAAGAGAAGATAAATGTAGAATACAATAGTATATCACTAAGAGAAGATAAATGTAGAATACAATAGTATATCACTAAGAGAAGATAAATGTAGAATACAATAGTATATCACTAAGACAAGATATCAAAGAGAAGATAAAATGTAGAATACAATAGTATATCACTAAGAGAAGTAGAATACAATAGTATATCACTAAGAGAAGATAAATGTAGAATACAATAGTATATCACTAAGAGAAGATAAATGTAGAATACAATAGTATATCACTAAGAGAAGAAATAAATACAATAGTATATCACTAAGAGAAGATAAATGTAGAATACAATAGTATATCACTAAGAGAAGATAAATGTAGAATACAATAGTATATCACTAAGAGAAGATAAATGTAATGTAGAATACAATAGTATATCACTAAGAGAAGATAAATGTAGAATACAATAGTATATCACTAAGAGAAGATAAATGTATGTAGAATACAATAGTATATCACTAAGAGAAGATAAATGTAGAATACAATAGTATATCACTAAGAGAAGATAAATGTAGAATACAATAGTATATCACTAAGAGAAGATAAATGTAGAATACAATAGTATATCACTAGAGAAGATAAATGTAGAATACAATAGTATATCACTAAGAGAAGAAAAGTAGAATACAATAGTATATCACTAAGAGAAGTATAAATATAATGTAGAATACAATAGTATATCACTAAGAGAAGATACAATAGTATATCACTAAGAGAAGGTAAATATAAATGTAGAATACAATAGTATATCGCTAAGAGAAGATAAATGTAGAATACAATAGTATATCACTTAGAGAAGGTAAATGTAGAATACGATAAATGTAGAATACAATTAGTATATCACTAAGAGAAGATAAATGTAGAATACAGTAGTATATCGCTAAGAGAAGGTAAATGTAGAATACAATAGTATATCATTAAGAGAAGATAAATGTAGAATACAATAGTATATCACTAAGAGAAGAAATGTAAAAGTAGAATACAATAGTATATCACTAAGATAGAAGATAAAGATAAATGTAGAATACAATAGTATATCACTAAGTAGAATACAATAGTATATCACTAAGAGAAGATAAATACAATAGTATATAGAATACAATAGTATATCACTAAGAGAAGATAAATGTAGAATACAATAGTATATCACTAAGAGAAGGTAAATGTAGAATACAATAGTATATCACTAAGAGAAGATAAATGTAGAATACAATAGTATATCACTAAGAGAAGATAAATCACTAAGAGAAGATAGTATATAGAATACAATAGTATATATATCACTAAGAGAAGATAAATGTAGAATACAATAGTATATCACTAAGAGAAGATAAATGTAGAATACAATAGTATATCACTAAGAGAAGATAAATGTAGAATACAATAGTATATCACTAAGAGAAGATAAATGTAGAATACAATAGTATATCACTAAGAGAAGATAAATGTAGAATACAATAGTATATCACTAAGAGAAGATAAATGTAGAATACAATAGTATATCACTAAGAGAAGATAAATGTAGAATACAATAGTATATCACTAAGAGAAGATAAATGTAGAATACAATAGTATATCACTAAGAGAAGATAAATAAAGAGAATACAATAGTATATCACTAAGAGAAGATAAATGTAGAATACAATAGTATATCACTAAGAGAAGGTATAAATGTAGAATACAATAGTATATCACTAAGAGAAGATAAATGTAGAATACAATAGTATATCACTAAGAGAAGATAAATATAAATGTAGAATACAATAGTATATCACTAAGAGAAGATAAATGTAGAATACAATAGTATATCACTAAGAGAAGATAAATGTAGAATACAATAGTATATCACTAGAGAAGATAAATGTAGAATACAATAGTATATCACTAAGAGAAGACAATATATATCACTAAGTAGAAGAATACAATAGTATATCACTAAGAAGAAAATAAATGTAGAATAAAGTATATCACTAAGAGAAGATAAATGTAGAATACAATAGTATATCACTAAGAGAAGATAAATGTAGAATACAATAGTATATCACTAAGAGAAGATAAATGTAGAATACAATAGTATATCACTAAGAGAAGATAAATGTAGAATACAATAGTATATCACTAAGAGAAGATAAATATAAATGTAGAATACAATAGTATATCACTAAGAGAAGATAAATGTAGAATACAATAGTATATCACTAAGAATAAAATGTAGAATACAATAGTATATCACTAAGAGAAGATAAATGTAGAATACAATAGTATATCACTAAGAGAAGATAAATGTAGAATACAATAGTATATCACTAAGAGAAGATAAATATAAATGTAGAATACAATAGTATATCACTAAGAGAAGATAAATGTATACAATAGTAGAATACAATAGTATATCACTAAGAGAAGATAAATACAATAGTATATCACTAAGTAGAATACAATAGTATATCACTAAGAGAAGATAAATATAAATGTAGAATACAATAGTATATCACTTAGAGAAGATAAAATGTAGAATACAATAGTATATCACTAAGAGAAGATAAATATAAATGTAGAATACAATAGTATATCACTAAGAGAAGATAAATGTAGAATACAATAGTATATCACTAAGAGAAGGTAAATGTAGAATACAATAGTATATCACTTAGAGAAGATAAATGTAGAATACAATAGTATATCACTAAGAGAAGATAAATGTAGAATACAATAGTATATCACTAAGAGAAGATAAATATAAATGTAGAATACAATAGTATATCACTAAGAGAAGGTACAATAATATCACTGTAGAATACAATAGTATATCACTAAGAGAAGATAAATGTAGAATACAATAGTATATCACTAAGAGAAGATAAATGTAGAATACAATAGTATATCACTAAGAGAAGATAAATGTAGAATACAATAGTATATCACTAAGAGAAGATAAATGTAGAATACAATAGTATATCACTAAGAGAAG